>NC_074666.1:72518777-72651277 GCF_029448725.1 Salvelinus fontinalis | reverse complement strand
AGGTTCACCTAAGGATTGCACTGACTATGACACATCTGCAACCAAATATAAACCAGAATTTGAATGCTTTTTGACATGATGACGCACATACATGGATAGTGTGGTATCCAAAACATGGCCTCAATTTAAACAAAGTAGAGGTTTGTGTATTTGAAGTGATGTACTGCATTGTGCACAGTGTCCTTCACACAGTATGTTCTAACCACACCACACACTGCCTTGGTGAAGCAGTCTGCAAGTAGCTCCCTACACAGACAATACTACTCCTAATGCAGGAGACCAGATGGGATGAGCCACTCTTTAGTCACAGTAAAAGTCAAAGTAGTTCAGTCTCATCCCTTTAGCAGTGAGGCACTCCAACCCTCTGACCGTCCTCACCCTCGGGGCAGCTGGCTGAGGTCTTTGTGTTCCCTAGCTTTCAGCCATGCTCTCTGTCCTCACCTCCACTTGCAGGCCAGCACGCCATGCCACCCTGCTTCCACTCTCTGCTGCCTGCCAAATCAAAGCGACAGGATTAAAAGCTGCTCCTCCTTTTTCTTCAAGCTCTTATTTATTTATATCCACAGAGGGAATGCAGCAAAGTAAATGTCACTTTGAACTGGCTTCAGAGGGCGGTTTTCAAAGTGATCTTCGTTATGCCATAGCCCCATGATTAGATCCTATATCAATCTGAGAATGAACGCTGAGTCCATTAGACTGAGCTGTTCTCTGTGACTATTCACTGCTGAAGGGTTAGCTACAGTGCATCAAATTGATAAAAGATTGTGATTTAATGCAGTTATAGTTTTGAAAATCTAATTAAATGATCAGATGATGTCATCCGTATGAAACATCTATGTACATGGTCCATATTTGTATTGTGTAATCATAATGGGACTGGTATTTGCAAATGTGGCATTTTTCTTTGTCTATAAATAACTGAAAATACACAGTGCCAAGTTGTTCTCAGTGATCAGACAGCATATTTGCTGTTGGGTAGTACCACAGTAGTAATCTGAGGATTGGAAAAGGAACAAATAGATTTCCACCAGTCTCATAGGCCCTACAGGGATTAAAGCTGACTGTTATTTTGATTTTGTTATTATTTTATTCATTTAACCCCACAGTAGATCCTCACTTTTTAATTCAGTGGGATATAGCCCCTGGTGGCCTCGGATGTGAGAGTGCTACCCACTTGCATTGTGTATCTTCATGCCAGCCTGTGTGTGACTGAACTGAAGAGGACATGAGCAGCACACCACCTGTCCATCACACTCTTCCCAATCCTCCTCTCTCTCTCCTCTCTCTGATCTTCTTTTTTGCTCTGCCAAGTCCCACTGTGAAGCTGCAGTAGTTGAAGTATACAAAACATTAAGAACACCTGCTCTTTTCATGACATAGACTGACCAGGTGAATCCAGGTGAAAGCTATGATCACTTATTGATGTCATTTGTTGAATCCACTTCAATCAGTGTAGCTGAAGGGGTGAAACAGGTTAAAAAATGATTTTTAAGCGTTGAGACAATTGAGACATGGACTGTGTATGTGTGCCATTCAGAGGGTGAATGGGAAAGACCAAAGGTTTCAGTCCCTTTTAACTGGGTATGGTAGTAGGTGCCAGGCATGCCGGTTTGTGTCAAGAACTGCAACGCTGCTGGATTTTTCACCCTCAACAGTTTCCTGTGTGTATCAAGAACGGTCCACCACCCAAACGGCATCCAGCCAACTTGACACAACTGTGGGAAGCAATGGAGTCAACATGGGCCAGCATCCCTCCTGGTAAAGGCTATGCCCTTATGAACTGAGGCTGTTCTGAGGGCAAAAGTGGGTATATAAGGAAGGTGTATTTAATGTTTGATATACTCAGTGTACAACAACAAACCAGTCACCAGCCACCACCAGGACACAGCCAGTCACCAGCCATCACCAGGACACAGCCAGTCACCAGCCATCACCAGGACACAGCCAGTCACCAGCCATCACCAGGACACAGCCAGTCACCAGCCATCACCAGAACACAGCCAGTCACCAGCCATCACCAGGACACAGCCAGTCACCAGCCATCACCAGGACACAGTCAGTCACCAGCCAGTGAGACTGGGAGTTTTTCCTAGCCACCGTGCTTCTACACCTGCATTGCTTGCTGTTTGGGGTTTTAGGCTGGGTTTCTGTACAGCACTTTGAGATATCAGCTGATGTAAGAAGGGCTATATAAATACATTTGATTTGATTTGATCACCAGGACATAGCCAGTCACCAGCCACCACCAGGACATAGCCAGTCACCAGCCACCACCAGGACACAGCCAGACACCAGCCACCACCAGGACACAGCCAGACACCAGCCACCACCAGGACACAGCCAGACACCAGCCATCACCAGGACACAGCCAGTCACCAGCCACCACCAGGACACAGCCAGTCACCAGCCACCACCAGGACACAGCCAGACACCAGCCATCACCAGGACACAGCCAGTCACCAGCCACCACCAGGACACAGCCAGTCACCAGCCACCACCAGGACACAGCCAGTCACCAGCCACCACCAGGACACAGCCAGTCACCAGCCACCACCAGGACACAGCCAGTCACCAGCCACCACCAGGACACAGCCAGACACCAGCCACCACCAGGACACAGCCAGTCACCAGCCACCACCAGGACACAGCCAGTCACCAGCCACCACCAGGACACAGCCAGTCACCAGCCACCACCAGGACACAGCCAGACACCAGCCACCACCAGGACACAGCCAGTCACCAGCCACCACCAGGACACAGCCAGTCACTAGGCATCACCAGGACACAGCCAGTCACCAGCCATTACCAGGACACAGCCAGTCACCAGCCACCACCAGGATACAGCCAGTCACCAGCCACCACCAGGACACAGCCAGTCACCAGCCACCACCAGGACACAGCCAGTCATCAGCCACCACCAGGACACAGTCAGTCACCAGCCATCACCAGGACACAGCCAGTCACCAGCTATCACCAGGACACAGCCAGTCATCAGCCACCACCAGGACACAGCCAGTCACCAGCCACCATCAGGACAGCCAGAGAAACTTTACTAAGAAGAGACTGACTGAACTCAGAAACACAGCACAGCATCATAATGCATCACAGGACAAGATATACAGCAATTAGTCTCACTGTCAAAAGAAGCACTTCCCTTTTTGTCTGGAGTTTGTTGTGCACTGCACTGCAGGCTAGAATTGACATACAAAAACAATGCCCTTGAACAGTATTGCAGATACACATTGCACATTTATACTGCATGAGGATCATATTTGCATTAATTACATACAATACATAATGGACCAAGGATAGTCTAGCAGGGGAGTTAGTCTAGATAGTCTTTAGTCAGGCACATTTTGGAATGAAAGATTAGTCATAATCCTGAATAGCAATGGCTTGTGGGAGGTTGCTTGTGCTTATTCTCCAGTCTCAAGGACACTGCGTAATGTTCTCTTTCTAAAGCTGTGTTACATCAACTTCAATGGTGCCTCCCTGAAAATAGGCATCGGATATATCCCTTTGTATTCTACTGCTGTTGGCCCCACAGTTGGTGATGAATTGATTTATGGTTTGTGGCATAGTCAGGGCTCCTGAACATGCTGTGCTCAAGAGAGTTTTGGCTGACTTTATTTCTGACTGATGTTCAAAAGCAATGACCTGCTGAGGTTCACTGTTCTCAGCGAGGCACTGGGTGTTATTGGCAAGTGAATTGGCACTGCCCTGCTGCTCACAAATCAAAACGGCTTTGAGTCAAAATCAAAATGACGGCTATGGTTCAGTGGTTATTACAGACAATAAATGTCATTATAAATGAACCAAAACAATCAAAACTGAACTAAAAGTTAGACTAAGATGATGACCTGGAAACAGTGAAGAGCAGCCCAGACAGAGATGAGTGGATGCTCCATCATCTGAGTCTGGTGATAAGGTGCCCACCGCCAGTTGGGATGAGGAGGTGGAGGAATGAGAAGTTGCCCGCCAACCTGCTCTTCAGTCCAGCCACGCAGCGGTAGGCAGTGCTAGGGCATCACAGGGCAGCGCAGTGTACAGGAACACCCACTGAGCCCATGCTGGCCTGGAAGTAACGCTACACTGAGGAGTCCAACAGAACACAGCAGCAGAACAGAACACAGAGACAGTGTAGGGGTGGAATACCAACTAGTTCCACAGTGGTGGCGAGTATTGAACTTCACTTAACAAAACAAACACTGTCTAGTACTTTGGTCTGTTCTGTTTCCACAGTGTCTCTCCTCTGCCAAATAGATTATTCCCAAATAACCTTTTAGAGGTTGAAGAGTTTCAGGCTGAAGTCAGGTGGATAAGAGAGCTCAACACAGGTTGGTGGCACCTTAATTTGGGACGATGGACTCGTGGTAATGGCTGGAGCGGAAATAGTATAATGGTATCAAATATGGTTTCCATGTGTTTGATGCCATTCCATTTGCTCCGTTCCAGCCATTATTATGAGTCGTCCTCCCCTCAACAACTTCCTGTGGAGCTCAATGTATGTATGGTATCATATCTGTTGGCCCCTATTGGATGTTTCTCTCACTTCAATCCTTAGATGTTTTTTCCTCAGTCCCACTGCCACAGTGTCTCAGATGCAGCCTGCCTTCAGTGTCTACAATGTCCTGCAGCCTGCATACAAAAGAATACAGCCATGAATAGAGAAGCTTGTTTCTTAAATCCCTTCACATGGAACCAGAGGCAGAGCTGCTGCTATGCTTGAGCCCTCCACCGCTACAGCTGACAGTACCTTAGCTCAGAATGGGCGTTGACGCCAGGGAGTAATCTGACCATGTGTCTCGTCTCATGTTCCTGAACATGCAGGGATCTGTGGACTTCTCCTGTCACCAAGAATGACAAAATCCCTAAGATCCTATTTATGTCAGCTGTACGCCTTAGCAGGAGCCAGTCATTCTGTGATTACATAAAACAGAGAATGCATGGTGTCTTAAAACAGCCCTGTGGATAAAGAACAGGGTATCACAGTTTAGGATCATTATAATGTAGCTAGCAGTTGATGAAAATGCTGGCATCTAGTGGTAAAGAGATGAATAAACCATATGAACAAGATCGAATGTTCATTATTATTTGACTATTGTTAATAACACTGGCTTTAAATAAAATATGTTTCACTAACGTTCATAACAAGTCAACAAATTATAGCACAAGTATACTATAGGCAGCCATGAAAAATGTATGAACTATATACTCGTGAATCTACTATCACCTACTATCACTTACACAGACTCCGACTCCTTTTTTTGGCTTTATGCAGATAACCTTTAAATGGTCATACTTGTCACCTCCCCTTGGCAACTTGTCAACATGGTGCCTAGCATGATTTCCAGCAAGCAAAAAGTAGGATAAGGCAAGAAATTATGCCGAAAAAACATGATGCCACCAAACGTAAAAATAAGTAAGTAGCTTGTGACTTTTGTTATAAGAACAACTTCGAAAACACCTGTTATATTTCTCGGGCAACGGCACAACCGCCAGCCTAAAATAATTAATGGAGCTGCATTGAAAATATGGTGGAATATTCGAAGTTCATCACTTCAGAAAAAATATGTTTTTATGCATTGTCAACAATGCTAAACCAATGGACACATTTAATTTCACATGACAACATTGTAACAATACACCTCGACAGTAAAATCACAGTAGTCCTACTTTACTTCCAACAGGGGGCGTTGTAACACAATATGTTGCTATACACTGAGTATTCAAAACAGAACAGCTGATCTTTCCATGACATGGACTGACCAGGTGAAAGCTATGATCCCTTATTGATGTCACTTGTTAAATTCACTTCAATCAGTGTAGATGAAGGGGAGGAGACAGGTTAAAGAATAATTTTTAAGCCTTGACACAATTGAGACATGGATTGTGTATGTGTGCCGTTCAGAGTGTGAATAGGCAAGACAAAAGATTTAAGTGTCTTTGAACGTGTATGGTAGTAGGTGCCAGATGCATCGGTTTGTGTCAAGTACTGCAACGCTGCTGGGTTTTTTGCACTTAACAGTTTCCTGTGTGTATCAAGAATGGTCCACCACCCAAAGGACATCCAGCCAACTTGACACAACTGTGTGAAGCATTGGAGTCAAGATGGGCCAGCATCCCTGTGGAACGTTTTCGACACCTTGTAGAGTCCATGCCCCGACAAATTGAGGCTGTTCTTAGGGCAAAAGGGGTATTCGAGGGGCCGCTCTAATAATGGAAATGCATGTCCTCAACGATGGTAGGCAGGTGAGATCAGGTGGGAACATTCTAGCCAATGAGAGGGCAGATACGCATGTGAAGAATTTTCCTATGATCGTGTGCTTGAGTTTCTATAGATTTTTTCCATCTTATATTTAAACCAGATACATTTGAGGGTATATTGGTATATCAGTCTGGGTAATAAAAGAAGATATGTTATGTAATTCACTACTGATGCTGTGTGTTGGTACCCTGACATTTTTCCTTCATACCAGAATGACTGAGACAAGGCTTTTTCATGGTGGCCTAAGTTGTTTCATTTGTAGATTTTCTTGTGTTGATGTTTCTCTTTTATCAGTAATCAGTACAGGTCATGTTTTTCTTCCTCTTAACCAGATTAAGTAAATGTAGGGGGGGGGGGGGGGGGGGTAGTCATAAATCCAGAGAGAAACTCCAGGGAGGGGTAATCCTTTGGCTGCCCTGTGAAACGAACACAAAGAATATGTTTCAGTTTTCTCAGAGGACAGGTGTTTGTGAAAGGGCAAACATGTAAACAATTGGATACTTTGATGATCTCAGACTATCTTTTTATCATTACATAATGTTAGACATTATGCATTACATATTACAGATTGTAAAAAGTTTCATAGGTTATAGGTTATGAGGCAAGGTTTTAATGGAAGACTGGTAAAAATGTTAGGGCCTCATACTGTTCAGTATAACAGGCAATCTTTTAGTCTATGAACATCTGTATGGCTGTTGGCATCCGCTGGTGCTTTACTCTTGATCAGTTTCCAGACTGGACACTGCATTGCAGGGCTGACTCATATAGTTCAAAGTTATTAATCTTCAACCTTCTGTTGCTCACCACCACCACCACCACCCCATGCACCCCTCATACCCCCCTCACAGCCACAGTCTGTGGGACTCATAGGTGCCCTCTGCCCCCGGCCTGGTCTGGATATCTGCTGGGAGGGTTAGGTCTACAGTGAGCTGCACCCCAGACCCAGAGCTGACGTGTCCCCCTGAGGAGCTCTACACCGGGCTCCCCAGTCTCCAGATGGAATTTCCTGTGTCTGGGGCGGGGGCTCTCTCAGGGAAGGGCTCTCTCTCTCAGGGAAGGAAACCTGTGAGAGCAGTAACCAGTACACTCTGGAGCTTGGTGTTTAACTAGTCACCACTATGTTGTTTCCTGCCCTCATTGTTATAGATAGGGAGGAAGGATGAGACATCGCAAACCCTGGTTTGCCCTTTGTCAGTCTTCATTTCCCATTACATCAGTCTTCATTTCCCATTCTATTTTGGTCAGTGTCGAGTCTGTATCTAAATGAAAAGGTTTGTTAAATCACGACTCAAACATTGTACTATTAAAAGGAAATGGAAAAATAAACATATTTTGGAACAACCGTAACTCATTTCTCTTTGTCTTCAGAGCCCAGAATGAGACACTGAAGACCAGCACTGAGGCCATCACAGATCCAAACACAGACCCCAGTACTGCCTCGTACCCTGGAACACCTATCAACCAGGACATAGTGAAGGAGAAGAAAAAGAAGAGGGCTATTATACTGACCAAAGATGAGAAGAACATGGTATGGTACAACACATAATACTAAAATATACACTACCGGTCAAAAGTTTTAGAACACCTACTCATTCAAGGGTTTTTCTTTATTTTTTACTATTTTCTACATTGTAGAATAACAGTTAAGACATCAAAACTATGAAATAACACTATTGGAATAATGTAGTAACCAAAAAAGTGTTAAACAAATCAAATATGTTTTATATTTGAGATTCTTCAAATATAAAATAGCAGCTTTGTACACTCTTGGCATTCTCTCAACCAGCTTCACCTGAGATGCTTTTCCAACAGTCTTGAAGAAGTTTCCACATATGCTGAGCACATATGCTGCTTTCCTTTACTCTGCGGTCCGACTCATCCCAAACCAAACCATCTCAATTTGGTTGAGGTCGGGGGAATGTGGAGGCCAGGTCATCTGATGCAGCACTCCATCACTCTCCTTCTTGGTCAAATAGCCCTTACCCAGCCTGGAGGTGTGTTGGGTCATTGTCCTGTTGAAAACAAATGGTAGGCCCACTAAGCACAAACCAGATGGGATGGCGTATCGCTGCAGAAATCTGTGGTAGCCATACTGGTTAAGTGTGCCTTGAATTCTAAATAAATCACTGACAATGTCACCAGCAAAGCACCCCCACAGCATAACACCTCCTCCTCCATGCTTTAGGATGGGAAATAAAGAAATACACGGTGGCTGGAACCAAAAATCTCAAAATTGGACTCCAGACCAAAGGACAAATTTCCACCAGTCTAATGTTCATTGCTCGTGTTTTTTTCCCCAAGCAAGTCTCTTTGATGTTGTGATGTGTCTGTTACTTGAACTCTGAAGCATTTATTTAGGCTGCAATTTCTGAGGCTGGTAACTCTAATGAACTTATCCTCTGCAGCAGAGGTAACTCTGGGTCTTCCATTCCTGTGGCGGTCCTCATGAGAGCCAGTTTCATCATAGCGCTTGATGGTTTTTATGACTGCACATGAAGAAACTTTCAAAGTTCTTGAAATGTTCCATATTGACTGATATTCATGTCATAAAGTAATGATGGACTGTCATTTCTCATTGCTTATTTGAGCTGTTCTTGCCATAATATGGACTTGGTCTTTTACCAAATAGGGCAATCTTCTGTATACCACCCTACCTTATCACAACACAACTGATTGGCTCAAACACATTAAGAAGGAAAGAAATTCCACAAGTTAACTTTTAAGAAGGCACACCTGTTAATTGAAATGCATTCCAGGTGACTAACTGACTAGGTATCCCCCTTTCCCTTTTACCTCATGAAGCTGGTTGAGAGAATGCCAAGGGTGTGCAAAGCTGTCATCAAGGAAAAGGGTGGCTACTTTGAAGAATATCAAATATAAAATATATTTTGATTTGTTTAACACTTTTTTGGTTACTACGATTCCCTATGTGTTATTTCATAGTTTTGATGTCTTCACTGTTATTCCACAATGTAGAAAATAGTAAAAATAAAGAAAAACCCTTGAATGAGTAGGTGTTCTAAAACTTTTGAACAAAAGTGTACATCAGAAGCCTTATACGTATTACATAGTAGCAATGTGAGGACTCTCAAATGCACCTTGTGAGAACATAGCCTGAAAGTGTTGTGCAACATAGCACTGTGATAATGGTTTTGTGTTTCATACCGTAAGGCCGCCTTAGAGAAAACCTGCCAGGCCTTTAGGTCCGACCAGACGGAGTATGAGCGGTTTCTGGATCACATGACTCTCTGGCTCCAGAAGCACCAGGAACAGGCAGTGGAGCTGTTCAGCCTGTGTGATACAGACAGCACTGGTACCATCGGCCCCGAGGACTTTGAGCTGGGTAATCCATCCCTCTTCTGGTCTGTTACACCCTCATTCCCAGCCAAATGACACAATATCGGCGGGAAAATCTATCAAAGCTTTCATCTGGGGCTCATTGCTGCAATTATGTCAAAGGATTACCTCACAATCAAATCAAATGTATTTATATAGCCCTTCGTACATCAGCTGATATCTCAAAGTGCTGTACAGCCTAAAACCCCAAACAGCAAGCAATGCAGGTGTAGAAGCACGGTGGCTAGGAAAAACTCCCTAGAAAGGCCAAAACCTAGGAAGAAACCTAGAGAGGAACCAGGCTATGAGGGGTGGCCAGTCCTCTTCTGGCTGTGCCGGGTGGAGATTATAACAGAACATGGCCAAGATGTTCAAATGTTCATAAATGACCAGCATGGTCAAATAATAATAATCACAGTAGTTGTCGAGGGTGCAGCACCTCAGGAGTAAATGTCAGTTGGCTTTTCATAGCCTATCATTAAGAGTATCTCTACCGCTCCTGCAGTCTCTAGAGAGTTGAAAACAGCAGGTCTGGGACAGGTAGCACGTCCGGTGAACAGGTCAGGGTTCCATAGCCGCAGGCAGAACAGTTGAAACTGGAGCAGCAGCACGGACAGGTGGACTGGGGACAGCAAGGAGTCATAATGTCAGGTCTTCCTGGGGCATGGTCCTAGGGCTCAGGTCCTCCGAGAGAGAGAGAGAAAGAAAGAGAAAATTAGAGAGATCATACTTAAATTCACACAGGACACCGGATAAGACAGAAGTACTCCAGATATAACAAACTGACCCTAGCCCCCCGACACATAAACTACTGCAGCATAAATACTGGAGCCTGAGACAGGAGGGATCAGGAGACACTGTGGCCCCATCCGATGATACCCCGGACAGGGCCAAACAGGAAGGATATAACCCCACCCACTTTGCCAAGGCACAGCCCCCACACCACTAGAGGGATATCTTCAACCATCAACTTACCATCCTGAGACAAGGCCGAGTATAGCCCACAAAGATCTCCGCTACGGCACAACCCAAGGGGGGGCACCAACCCAGACAGGAAGATCACGTCAGTGACTCAACCCACTCAAGTGACGCACCCCTCCTAGGGACGGCATGAAAGAGCACCAGTAAGCCAGTGACTCAGCCCCTGTAATAGGGTTAGAGGCAGAGAATCCCAGTGGAGAGAGGGGAACCGGCCAGGCAGAGACAGCAAGGGCGGTTCGTTGCTCCAGAGCCTTTCCGTTCACCTTCACACTCCTGGGCCAGACTACACTCAATCATAGGACCTACTGAAGAGATGAGTCTTCAATAAAGACTTAAAGGTTGAGACCGAGTCTGCGTCTCTCACATGGGTAGGCAGACCATTCCATGAAAATTGAGATCTATAGGAGAAAGCCCTGCCTCCAGCTGTTTGCTTAGAAATTCTAGGGACAATTAGGAGGCCTGCGTCTTGTGACCGTAGCGTACGTGTAGGTATGTACGGCAGGACCAACTCGGAAAGATAGGTAGGAGCAAGCCCATGTAACGCTTTGTAGGTTAACAGGTAAACCTTGAAATCAACCCTTGCCTTAACAGGAAGCCAGTGGAGGGAGGCTAGCACTGGAGTAATATGATCAAATTTTTTGGTTCTAGTCAGGATTCTAGCAGCCGTATTTAGCACTAACTGAAGTGTATTTAGTGCTTTATCCGGGTAGACAGAAAGTAGAGCATTGCAGTAGTCTAACCTAGAAGTAACAAAAGCATGGATTAATTTTTCTGCATCATTTTTGGACAGAAAATTTCAGATTTTTGCAATGTTACGTAGATGGAAAAAAGCTGTCCTTGAAACAGTCTTGATATGTTTGTCAAAAGAGAGATCAGGGTCCAGAGTAACGCCGAGGTCCTTCACAGTTTTATTTGAGACGACTTTACAACCATCAAGATTAATTGTCAGATTTAACAGAAGATCTCTTTGTTTCTTGGGACCTAGAACAAGCATCTATGTTTTGTCCGAGTTTAAAAGTAGAAAGTTTTCAGCCATCCACTTCCTTATGTCTGAAACACAGGCTTCTAGCGAGGGCAATTTTGGGGCTTCACCATGTTTCATTGAAATGTACAGCTGTGTGTCATCCGCATAGCAGTGAAAGTTAACGTTATGTTTTCGAATGACATCCCCAAGAGGTAAAATATATAGTGAAAACAATAGTGGTCCTAAAACGGAACCTTGAGGAACACCGAAATGTACAGTTGATTTGTCAGAGGACAAACCATTCACAGAGACAAACTGATATCTTTCCGACAGATAAGATCTAAACCAGGCCAGAACTTGTCCGTGTAGACCAATCTGGGTTTCCAATCTCTCCAAAAGAATGTGGTGATCGATGGTATCAAAGGCAGCACTAAGATCTAGTAGCACGAGGACAGATGCAGAGCCTCGGTCTGACGCCATTAAAAGGTCATTTACCACCTTCACAAGTGCAGTCTCGGTGCTATGATGGGGTCTAAAACTAGACTGAAGCATTTCGTATAAATTGTTTGTCTTCAGGAAGGCAGTGAGTTGCTGCGCAACAGCTTTTTCAATTTTTTTTGAGAGGAATGGAACATTCAACATAGGCCGATTTTAGTTTTTTATATTTTTCTGGGTCAAGGTTTGGCTTTTTCAAGAGAGGCTTTATTACTGCCACTTTTAGTGAGTTTGGTACACATCCGGTGGATAGAGAGCCGTTTATTATGTTCAACATAGGAGAGCCAAGCACATGAAGCAGCTCTTAAAGTAGTTTAGTTGGAATAGGGTCCAGTATGCAGCTTGAAGGTTTAGAGGCCATGATTATTTTCATCATTGTGTCAAGAGATATAGTACTAAAACACTTAAGTGTCTCTCTTGATCCTAGGACCTGTTAGAGTTGTGCAGACTCAGGACAGCTGAGCTTTGGAGGAATACGCAGATTTAAAGAGGAGTCCGTAATTTGCTTTCTAATGATCATGATCTTTTCCTCAAAGAAGTTCATGAATTTATCACTGCCGAAGTGAAAGCCATCCTCTCTTGGGGAATGCTGCTTTTTAGTTAGCTTTGCGACAGTATCAAAAATACATTTTGGA
This sequence comes from Salvelinus fontinalis, assembly GCF_029448725.1. Lineage (NCBI taxonomy): Eukaryota > Metazoa > Chordata > Actinopteri > Salmoniformes > Salmonidae > Salvelinus > Salvelinus fontinalis. The sequence goes on along the minus strand of NC_074666.1, from coordinate 72,638,598 downwards.
TTGTTCTTATTTTCCTCAATTAAGTTGGAAAAATAGGATGATCGAGGAGCAGTGAGGGCTCTTCGATACTGCACGGTACTGTCTTTCCAAGCTAGTCGGAAGACTTCCAGTTTGGTGTGGCGCCATTTCCATTCCAATTTTCTGGAAGCTTGCTTCAGAGCTCGGGTATTTTATGTATACCAGGGAGCTAGTTTCTTATGACAAATGTTTTTAGTTTTTAGGGGTGCAACTGCATCTAGGGTATTGCGCAAGGTTAAATTGAGTTCCTCAGTTAGGTGGTTAACTGATTTTTGTCCTCTGACGTCCTTGGGTAGGCAGAAGGAGTCTGGAAGGGCATCAAGGAATCTTTGTGTTGTCTGAGAATTTATAGCACGACTTTTGATGCTCCTTGGTTGGGGTCTGAGCAGATTATTTGTTGCGATTGCAAACGTAATAAGTCCAAATACTCTTTTCAATGCTAGTAGTTCACTCTAGCATGTTTCAGTGAGTTCCATTTGGAAATGTTGCGATGATTCTTTCCACTGTAGACCCCTTGAAAAGTAAGGTCAAATGTTCTCAGCTCCTTTAAATGTAACATAAAGAAAACCACTGTGGCAAGCGATTACAAACCGTTTTATGAGACTCCTGAATCAGTCCTATCTGAATGCCACTGACTGTGTGGGCTTTTATTGAAGATATATAAGTGCTTATGGTCAGTGTTCTGATTCAGACTGCTTAGAATGCAACCACTTGTTCATTTCCTGGAGAGCTTGTAAGTGGCCCTCTCACCCCCCACAGATAACAGCTCGTCCTGGGAAACAAAAACAGAACAATGTTCCTTTTGTCCTTCAGGCCCCAGACATTGAGTTTACTGTAAGTTTCTTCAGAAGAAAACATTAATCCTTCAGAAAGTTGGAGCCAAGGAGAACCAAGGAGCACAGTCAGCCTTAAATCCAACATTCAGGCCTCTTTTATTTATTTATTAAAATTTGATTTAACCTTTATTTAACTCTTGGCTAATGCCTCTGTGGATAGAGCCATTCAATGGCTGATTCACTGGAGAGATAGCATCATCATTGGTATAAGAATCACTATCTAGGGGATTAGCACTTTATAATGGACATACAGTATAATAGCCACAATTTCTGTAGATTGTCTCTGGTATAAAAAGCAAATGGTTCAAATTGAAAATCCCTCACATCCTTAGGTATGACAGATTTTGGGATTCCATGTCTGCAATTTCAGCTGGATCTGCAGTCTCAGCTACTGAGGAGAGGCAACGATGGGCAGATTGATTACAGGGACATGAGCAACCAACTAACTACAGAGAGTAAGGTACAGCAAAATCAGCATTCTATTCAAATCAAATCAAATTGTATTTGTCACATGCGCCGAATACAACAGGTATAGTCATTACAGTGAGATGCTTACTTACAAGCCCTAACCAACAATGCAGTTAAATAAAAGTAACAAATTATTAAAGAGCAGCAGTAAAATAACAATAGCGAGGCTATATACAGGGGTGTCGGTACATAGTCAATGTATGGGGGCACCGGTTAGTCGGGGTAATTTAGGTAATATGTACATGTAGGTAGAGTTATTAAAGTGACTATACATAGATACGTAATAACAGAGAGTAGCAGCAGTGTAAAAGGGGGGAGGGCAATGCAAATAGTCTGGGTAGCCATTTGATTAGATGTTCAGGAGTCTTATGGCTTGGAGGTAGAAGCTGTTTAGAATCCTCTTGGACCTAGACTTGGTAGTCCAGTACAGCCTGCCATGCGGTAGCAGAGAGAACAGTCTATGACTAGGGTGGCTGGAGTCTTTGACAATTTTTAGGGCCTTCCTCTGACACCGCCTGGTACAGAGGTCCTGGATGGCAGGAAGCTTGGCCTCAGTGATGTACTGGACCGTACACACTATCCTCTGTAGTGCCTTGTGGTCGGAGTCTGAGCAGTTGCCATACCAGGCAGTGATGCAACCCATTAGGATGCTCTCGATGGTGCATCTGTAAAACCTTTTGAGGATCTGAGGACCCATGCCAAATCTTTTCAGTCTCCTGAGGGGGAATAGGTTTTGTCGTGCCCTCTTCACGACTGCTTGGACCATGTTAGTTGGTTGGTGATGTGGACACCAAGGAACTTGAAGCTCTCAACCTGCTCCACTACAGCCACGTTGATGAGAATGGGGGCGTGCCCAGTCCTCCTTTTCCTGTAGTCCACAATCATCTCCTTTGTTTTGATCACGTTGAGGGAGAGGTTGTTGTCCTAGCACCACACGGCCAGGTCTCTGACCTCCTCCCTATAGGCTGTCTCGTCATTGTTGGTGATGAGGCCTACCACTGTTGTGTCATCTGCAAACTTAATGATGGTGTTGGAGTCATGCCTGGCCGTGCAGTCATGAGTGAACAGGGAGTACAGGAGGGGACTGAGCACGCACCCCTGAGGGGCCCCAGTGTTGAGGATCAGAGTGGCGGATGTGTTGTTATCTACCCTTACCACCTGGGGGCGGCCCGTCAGGAAGTCCAGGATCAAGTTGCAGAGGGAGGTGTTTAGTTCCAGGGTCCTTAGCTTAGTGATGAGCTTTGAGGGCACTATGGTGTTGAACTCTGAGCTGTAGTCAATGAATAGCATTCTCACATAGGTGTTCCTTTTGTCCAGGTGGGAAAGGGCAGTGTAGAGTGCAATAGAGATTGCATCGTCTGTGGATCTGTTAGGGCGGTATGCAAATTGGAGTGGGTCTAAAGTTTCTGGGATAATGGTGTTGATGTGAGCCACGACCAGCCTTTCAAAGCACTTCATGGCTACAGACGTGAGTGCTACGGGTCGGTAGTCATTTAGGCAGGTTACCTTAGTGTTCTTTGGCACAGGGACTATGGTGGTCTGCTTAAAACATGTTGACGTTACAGACTCAGACAGGGAGAGGTTGAAAATGTCAGTGAAGACACTTGCCAGTTGGTCAGCGCATGCTCGGAGTAAACGTCCTGGTAATATGTCTGGCCCTGCGGCCTTGTAAATGTTGACCTGCTTAAAGGTCTTACTCACATCGGCTGCGGAGAGCGTGATCACACAGTCATCCGGTATAGCTGATGCTCTCATGCGTGTTTCTCTGTTACTTGCCTTGAAGCGAGCATAGAAGTAATTTAGCTTGACTGGTAGGCTTGTGTTATTGGGAAGCTCTCAGCTGTTGCTTCTCTTTGTAGTCTGTAATAGTTTGCAAGCCCTGCCACATCCGACGAGCATCGTAGCCGGTGTAGTACGATTCGATCTTAGTTCTGTATTGACACTTTGCCTGTTTGATGGTTCGTTGGAGGGCATAATGGGATTTCTCATAAGCTTCCGGGTTAGAGTCCCGCTCTTTGAAAGTGGCAGCTCTACCCTTTAGCTCAGTGCGGATGTTGCCTGTAATCCATCGCTTCTGGTTGGGGTATGTACGTACAGTCACTGTGGGGACGACGTCCTCGATGCACTTATTGATAAAGGCAGTGAATGATGTGGTGTACTCCTCAATGTCATCGGAAGAATCCCGGAACATATTCCAGTCTGTGCTAGCAAACAAGTCCTGTAGCTTAGCATCTGCTTCATCTGACCACTTTTTTTATTGACTGCGTCATTGGTGCTTCCTGCTTTTTAATTTTTAATTTAATTTTTGCTTGTAAGCAGGAATCAGGAGGATAGAATTATGGTCAGATTTGCCAAATATTGGTCAGATTTGCCAAAAGTATACAGCTCATTGCGTGTGGTCTTAGTGCCAGTATCGGTCTGTGTTGGTATGTAGACAGCTATGAAAAATACAGATGAAAACTCTATCGGTAGATAGTGTGGTCTACAGCTTATCATGAGATACTCTACCTCAGGCAAACAAAACTTCGAGACTTCCTTAGATATCGTGCACCAGCTGTTGTTTACAAATATACATGGACCGCCACCCCTTCTCTTACCAGACGCTGCTGTTCTATTCTGCCGATAAAGTGTCAAACCCGCCAGCTGTATGATGTTCATGTCGTCGTTCAGGCACGACTCGGTGAACCATAACATATTACAGTTTTTAATGTCCCATTGGTAGTTTAATCTTGCTCGTAGGTCATCGATTTTATTTTCCAATGATTGCATGTTTGCCAATAGAACGGATGGCAGTGGGGTTTGACTTGCTCACCTACGAATTCTCTGAAGGCAGCCCGACCTCCGCCCCCTTTTTCTCCGTCTTCTCTTCACACAAATGACAGGGATTTGGGCCTGTTCTCAGGAAGCAGTATGTCCTTCACGTTGGACTAGTTAAAGGAAAAAGCTACTACCAGCTCGTGGTGAGTAATCGCTGGTCTGATGTCCGGAAGTTATTTTCGGTCATAAGAGGCGGTAGCAGCAACATTATGTACAAAATAAGTTACAAACAACACAAAGAATCTAACAAAATAACAGTTGGTTAGGAGCACGTAAATCGTCAGCCATCCTCTCCGGCGCCATTCTACACACACGCCATTCTCAAACATTCTAGTGTGGATGTTTGAGCATGTTTCTATTGGTTTCTATTGATGTTTTATCATTCTGTTTGAAAGAGTGGAGGGTAAGGATGAGAGAGAAGTGAATGATGTTCCCTGCTGTTTGGAGATCACTAGAGAGAAGCTACAGCCCAGTCCTAACTGTCAGCTAGGATTGTGGAGCCCACCACCACCTGAGACAAACAGGTAAGACATTCACATACAGTACATACTGCACAAACAAGCACTCAGACATACAGTATCTATACACACAGAAATACTCATGCCACAGTACATCACCCAGACAGGTCCACTTAAAATTAACTCCCATTGAAAATACATGTCAGCAATTTATGTTTACGCTGAGGTTCAAAGTCGCCTGTGTAAAATGAGGCAAAGCTAAAAGCCAACAATTTGTACTCAAGATGAATTGTTTCACAAATTCTTGTGGTTCAATTGGAACAAACAAGCAGCACTGATGAACAGTAAATATGTAGGATCTGCCCACAAATTGCTGCTATACCAAAACAGCCAGTCTGTGAGGTTAACCATGACAACCAACCCTCTCAGGACAACGCTATTTCTGACCTTGTAACTCTGTGATCAGCGTTAAATCACTTTGGGACACATCTCATAAAGACCTTGTATTGCACAGTAAGGTGTATAAAATAGCATAGCTGATCATAAGGGACAGTATATTTATCATCCACCTATTCTATTTCCAAACATGTTCCAGGTTCATTCTTCTGAGTATCAGACTTATACCATTTGACTACGGAGGAGCCCATCCAGGGAGCTTTGAGGTGGTGCTCCCCAGGAGCACCAGGGTGTCCAGCCTGTTCAGGGTGATCGAGGAGCGGGTTGGGATCCAGACCACCAGCCTGCAGGTGTTCAGAACCAGAGTTCCCTCCCAGGAGTCCTTCCTACCGCCAGACAGCTCTCTGGGGCAGTGTGGCTTCACTGGAGGCCCTGAGGACTCACCCAGACAGGCAACACTGTTCTATGACTACAGGCTGGAGTTAACTGACTGCCCCATCCTCAACTGTGACCACTACTTTGGTTCTAAGCGACCTCAGATTGAGGAGGACTACTTTGCATCAAGGCCTGTCTAGGTGACCTGTATAACTTATAGTATCAGCTGTGTAACTTACAATATCAGCACTTTTTTGATGTACAGATTTATTTTTGTGTGACTAGCACCATGAAGCAATTACAGTTGATAATTGGCTGTGTGTAGCTAATTATTAAATCTGATCATTAAAAGTGCATTGATGTCAGCGTTATACCAGGGGAGAAAATGGATGACTTGGGCAGACCACTCCTTACAATCAGCAGCTTCTGACATAGTTTTGTGTTTAACTGCAAAGTGTGAGATTGCCTTTTTAATGCCAAACAACAATTTTCCTATAGGCCTCGGGGCACAGTGGAGAACCCTGGGGTGTATCAAATTGAGTGGTGTAGTGGAAAGTGCTGCTCTAGTGGAAACCAAAGGGCACTATAAATGGCGGCTCTTGTGGTGGCCCACTAAAGCGTGTCTGCCCTGAGTGAGACACACCCTTGGTTCCCTGCTATCTCCCCCTGTTTAAAAGCACTTGGTCAACAGCTGGAGTCCTTATTCACCCCAAAGTGTGCCATTGCTTTATTTGGCCTTGTTACGTCCCACGCCATAGAGTGTTCAACCATCTGGGGATGCAGGTTGTACTGTCTGTGAGGCAACAACCTCTATGGGTAGAAGGCAATGTAGGGATTGGGGAATAACTCAGGAATTTTGGAGCTCTCATTTTGCTTTAAAATCTAAATAACATTTATTTAATATGTTCAAAAATACTGGACAATATAAGTATAAAAAAATGGAATACTCTTTTATTTGTCATCAATAAAATTGAAGACTTAACACTGTTAAGAGCGATAGTTGACTTAACTGTCATAAAGAGTAATTTGTTTATAAACATTTCATAAACAGTCATAAGTTAGAGTGTCACTGTCACCACATGGGAAAAGTCAGAGATGTTTAGCAGTGAGGTTTTGATACCTCCAGGAATCTATATTAGATTATCACTGAGATCCACTGAAATGCCTTATAGATAACCATAGAGTCCATGACAACCTTCCGTTATACTGTAGTGCTTCGGAAAGTATTTCACTAATAGCACTTCAGTAAATATCCAAAGTATACAGCCACTACGACATAAGGATGAGTCATTGTTTTTACTCAAAAAATACATTATAATTTACAGTTCTATAAAAATGTATATTTGCATAAGTTCTTATGGGTTTTGGCATTTGTAAAGGTGAGCAATCTTCAGACAGAATGCTGTGCACTATCCATTTGTAGTCAGTAGCTAGTGGCCTTGAAGACACAAATAGCTCAACCCTGCTCGCTACAACTGCCTTAACCGCTGTTCTTCTCTACTCTCCCAAACCCAGTGTTTTCTGGGTACGAAGGACAGCTCACCATGCAGATTTATTCACATGCTGACAAGAAAAGGGGCAACAGAAAACACTTCTGCAAAGCTGTCTGGACCATGTTGTTGATACACATGTAGTGTTTGCGTTTGAATTTGCATTCATTCAAAAAGGGTGCTTCAGAGAAGACTTGAGCAATAGTGGATTGAGTCTAGTGGTTTCATCCTCCTTTGAGTGTCCGCCTGTTCATTCTATGTACAGTAAAGCTTCATTTAAAATACTCAGTGAGGAGTGATTATTCACCAAAACAAAATAAACAGTCAAGTGTCTTGTATCCTTTGGTTGAGGAACACGTCTCGTAAAGTACTGACAGACAACTAAGCTCCTTAGTTGGATAAAGAGAGAAGATTAAGCTCCCTTCTGAGGGTCAAAGGTCACATGGGGAAGCCTCCAATGAAACCTTCCTTCCACTCAGCACGTGATCACTGAGCTCTTCCCCATTGATTTGGACTCATTTTTGGCCACCAGCAATCTGAGGGCATCTCCAGATGAACGAATGAGCTCTCTACCACTGTGACGGAGAGAACGAGAGAGAACATCAGAGGGTGTGTTACAGAGGGAACGACACTACTCTATGTTGTGTTTTATAACTCGTATTACCTAAATAATATCCAGTACTGTATTACAACTTATTAATCAACACAGGGTGGTAAAGACCAGTCTCCATGTTACACTACTTACATGTGGTATTCCATGCCCACCAGACTGATGCCGTTCACAGCCAGTATACGATCTCCCAACCTCAGCTTCTGGCACTGGGCGGCTGGGGACTCTGGTACCACTGACTTGATATAGATCCCAGTCATCTTCAGAGGGGTTTTCTACACAGGACACAAGAGGATGCAGGAAGCGTTGAGGTTGGGTCTGAGGACATGCTGTACCTGCACTAAAGCATCATGCTTTATCTTGGCCAGGTCGCAGTTGCAAATGAGAACTTGTTCTCAACTAGCCTACCTGGTTAAATAAAGGTGAAATAATGTTTTTTTTTTAAACAGCAACATCTCTGCTGTTTCATCTCTATCCTACAGGGGGCGCCACATGTTATAGAATCCTCCACAGCAGTACACCTGCATGCATATATACATAAGTAGAGGCTTTCACAGACCAGACACGTTTCTGTTATGAATTAAATGATGAAAACAGCACTTTAGTAGAATTTGAAGCCAAAGGCAGACATTGGAATGAGGGTAATAATAATCATTGCAGCTGCCTATTGTGCAATAGAGGAGTCTACCGGTTCTTATACATTACCTTGGTGTTCTCAATGTGGTTCATGGCTGACTTCAAAAGGAGGTCAACACATTTACCACATGTTGTACACCTGTTAGTAAACCCAAGCTTAAGCTCTCACCCACATACCATAACCACACACACACACACACACACACACACACACACACACACACACACACACACACACACACACGCACACACGAAGTCCCACATAGGCTCAATAACTCTTCTTGCTATCTGTAGTTGAGATCTACGTCACAGTTCAACTCATCATTCATTTAAAGCTAGATTTCCCTGACTTTGATGCATGATGATGTAACACAGTTAACCAATGGAAATATGTAACCTTTAACTAATTAACCTGCGACTATGAGGTTTGAACAGCCATGCAAGGCCTTATATTAGGATGTCATAAATCACATGACCAAATAAGAGCCACACGCCCCTCGCATCGACAAGGCTGTCACTTTGTACAACCAGGCACAGACAGAATGTTAGAGCTTTTTCAAGTTTCATTGATTTCCCCATGCAGAGAGATGAAAAATAATAAAGGGAGGTAGAGAAACAAAAAGGGAGATGAGACTTGGGTGAAGGAGATGAACAAAGGAGGAGGTGGAGGAATAAAGACAAGGATTTCACCCACCATTCCATCCACCAGTGCCAGGCCTAGACCATGAGGTCCTCTGTGTAGCTCCACAGTAAACACTTCATCCCTCTCTTTCTCCTCCTCTTCCTCCACATTATCTTCCTCCACATTCCCATTCCTTCTCTCAGAATAGTCCCTTGGGCAGCTGCCTGCTGAGGAGACACACACAAGAACACCCCACATTAGACACAGTATCCAATCCCACCTTAACTCTGTTTAAAGTTCTACTTTTCCTGTTATTGTGGTCCTTTTAATGAAATTATAAAGAAATCATATCACTGTGGCAATTTGAGACAGGGTTGACTTCAGGAGAAAACATGAAAGTAGTGTCTGGTTCCCCTTTGGTTTTCCCTCTACAGTACCTTCTAGGGGTCTCTGTCTGTCTGTCTGTCTAGTCATATGAAAGAGAAGTTCACAATACTGGGCTTGTTTTGAAGTCCAGAGGCATTAGTGTTATAAGGATGATTATTTCTACCAATAGGAATATATATGGATCAAAGACTGGAGGTTCCTCTGAGCTGCTCCAGAGGGACACGCAGTTGGTTTGACCTCCTCAACATACATTTAACTACCACTGTTATTGAACACAGATGTTGCATTTGGACTCCATATAAAAATCATGTCAAGTCTGAGTGCTATAAAACTGTGGGGAGTCCACTAAATGCATAGACGTTGTAATGAGAACCATACAGAACCCCACTGAGAACAAGCTCTAAAGCTTTGGGGCCTTGGGAAAGCTCTTCCTCAGGTTGGTCCGGTGCTCTCTGTCTGTGGTGTATTTATCCTGTCACAACAACCTAGCCACCAGCAACAGTACCACCAGCATGCCCTACACTTTCACCCCCCCGCTCTCCCCTGGTGTCCCCCTGGTCTCCCACTGCTCTTCCCTGCTCTCCCCTGGTCTCCCCCTGCTCTTCCCTGCTCTACCCCTGCTCTCCCCTGCTCTTCCCTGGTCTCCCCCTGGTCTCCCCCTGCTCTTCCCTGCTCTACCCCTGCTCTCCCCTGCTCTTCCCTGGTCTCCCCCTGCTCTCCCCTGGTCTCCCCCTGGTCTCCCCTGGTCTCCCCTGCTCTCCCCTGCTCTCCCCTGGTCTCCCCCTGGTCTCCCCCAGCCCGAGCCCATCTGCCCCCCATGCAGGACCTGCTCTGGACAATGCCTGTCCCGATTAGGATTCCACGCACCAACCCAACTGTAAATTCCCATGACGGGTCAGCCATGGATCTTTTCTCTCCTGACATCACCACCTCTCTGTAATTCTTGGTACAGATTAAAGGATTAGCAATGCTACCAAAATAGCGGTAAGTTACCGTTAGCGCCCAAAACCACCGAGGTTGAGCAGGAGCACTCTATGGGACTGGGAGGGCACAGTAATACAAGGTGGAAGCTATAGTCAATGTCATAACCAGGGATATGACATGATTAGAGAATATTTTTGTGAAAGTGGGTAATGTTCAATAGTACATCATTTTCAATTTTCAACAAACTATTAAACCATAGAGCCCGTATAAAGACAAGGGCCATTGATCGTAATGAGTTCTGATTATGATCAACAAAATGGAAGCTTTAGTAAAGCCCTATTTACACACAACCACACAGGGGGTCAGGGAGCTTTAAGCATCCCGTAAGCACTTACACACAATCAAATGTTACACAGAGCGTTTGTCTCTGATTAAGAGATGAGGGAACTAGCTGGTGTTAATCAACAGGAAAGGCCATGGACTGCTATTAGATTCTACTGGACTAACGGGCTTTTATTATTATCTAACCTGTTGTTTGGATATGACCTGGGACTGTGGTATCTGAAATCAGAAACATTCAGGATTCTCACGTTTTAGATAAAGTGGCATCAAATGTATAGACTCACTCTCTTTTGCTAGGTGTTTGACTCAACGATTGTATCCCTTGAGAAAAGGTCAATGTACTGAATAGGACAGGCGCACTAGACTACTATTTGAGAATGTCCGGCGGTCACACACATTTCCGAGGTGGCAAAGGTCCAGATAGGTATTGTCATTAATCGGCATAGTAACAAACTCCCACCTCCCAACCCATGCGACCTCAAACTGTTTAAATTGTACACAGCCATATTGCTGGCAGAGAGAAAATGTTGTCAGTTTAAACCTAATTTCCTGAAATTCTACGCATTTTGACGTTTTAAAGCTAATTTCTTGATATTCTACACATTTTGACATTTCTGTGTGTTCATATGATACCTGAGTAACTGAACAAAATCAATGCGGGCCGCTGGTGTTGAGGCCCCTGGGCACGTAATCTAGCCATGATAACTACAAGATTTAGATAGCTGGTTAGTCTAATTTACCCATCTAGCTAACATGGGCTAGTAGTAATTCACTGAACATCTCTGACAGGTTATAAAAAGCTCTCTCAGGTCTGTCAGTGAATGACATAACAAGAGGAACTTGATCCGCCTGTTGAGTATGGCTGGTATAGGACTTATATAAAAGTGTTAGAATCTTACACATTGTTTGAGACATCGCTAGAGAAAGCTGACCTGCTTTAGGGAGGGGGACGCCATTGTTATCCCTGGAAGTTAACCCTGGAAGTTTCCCTCCCAGTTACGGAATAAGATGTTTTGTCCTTTCCTCCCCATTCTCAGCTCAACTCCTCCACCACAGAATAAATCATAATCAGAGAGCAGTCACTTTCCCTTCCCATCCACTCCTACAGATGACCTCATGAGCAGAGCTTCAAAAAACAATAGGCCTGAGGAGAAAATGTCCTTTCCTCTAAACATGGAATCCACCCTACAGGGAGAACACGACCTTTACACAGCCAGAACAGCAATTTATTCCTCCAATGACCTGTAGTTTCTGTCCAAAGTCAATAGAGTTGAAGAGATGAAGGGAGGATGAGGGCTTTCCTCCTCCTCCTCCTGTCATATCAAGCACCTTGTGTCAACCTGGAGCCACTGGGGACAAATATGCACCAGGGTCTCCCGGGTCAAGCAGACTAATTCTTCCTTTAATGGAGCCTGTCAATCATTGGTGGGTTGATATTACGAGGGAGGCACTAGCGACCTAACTCCAGGGGTTAGGTACATGAGCCACAGTGTGAGCCGAGGTGGCTGTATTTGCTGTGACAGGAGTTTTACATCACATTAATCAAAACCAGCAGAGGGAGGGAAAGGCCATGAAGGGATCCTCTGTTATTCTTTGTCTTCGTAATTCATCCAAGGTGATTGAGACAGGATCAGTTTCTTTTAGGATTACTATGTACAGTATGTGCCCCCCACTGTTACAGCATCATCAATCCTCTGTTATGATTGGTCAATAACACACTTCAGCTGACACATGGCTTTTTATGCTTCTTTTCTATCAATCAGAGTTGTTTGTATTGTAACTGGATGCTCTGTATGTAGCCCGACTGTATGCCATAGCCCTCTGTGTTACCTTTCCTGTGCTGCCGTGCTGCTCCCTCCTGCAGGTCTGCCTCCAGCTCAGACTGAGACAGCTCCATGCCCTGCGGTGTGTTGGGGGGCGTCAGCAGGCAGGAGGGGTCCAGAGCCAGGCTCTTGTGGCATCCCAGGTCAGCCTGGTCACTCCTAGGTAGGGCGTTCTGCAGCTCCAGACTCTTCAGCTTGTGGGTCAGCACTGCCTCTGCCAGGCAGCAGCTTAGGTCACTATGAGACCCCCGGGCCTGAGGGGGCGCCGCAGGGCTCAAAAAGTCCACCTCTGCCCTGAGCGAGGGGCAGGGAACTGGGTCAGGTACCACCACTGTGACAGAGGGCGAGGAGCGCAAGGTCGCAGACTTGGCGTCTGTAGCTGTTCCGCTGAGTGCCTGAAGGGAGGGAGAAGTCAATAAAATAGAGAGTGAAAAACATCAAAGTTAAAATGTCTCATTTACTGAGCACCACCAGTCCAGGGCTGCCACTGGCCTCTCATTAGATTGTATATTTGTAAAATCTGGGTACACAGAGTCAGAAGGTCAGATAGGTGGTTACCTTCTGTGTTGTTTGACTGGTGGGGAGGCTACGGATGAAGTCCTGCAGATAGCCGAGCTTCTCAAACAGAGCGGGCTCCGTGATTGGTTTACCCAACTCCAGGTGGAAGGTGTTGCTAGGCAGGATAAGGGGAGGGTGGTTGTCGAAACTCTCCAGGATGTCAGCTAGAGGAGGAGGGAAATACAGGACATCATTAAAGACAGAAGACGTGACTCAGAAAAGATTACAACAGAAGCTCTGGAAGAGCATTCTCACGGTGTACACTACATTATTTATACTTGTTATTTCCTTTTACTTCATTGACTTAATTACGTCTGATTTGTAGGTTAATCCTTTAGATTCTCCAGTTAAAGAAAGACGGTCATGGGCTCTAGGACAAGATAAAGTTCCCCCCAGGGGGTGCCAGCGGGAGTTGGGCCATTCACACAGAAGAGGTGAGGTGACAGGGGACAGAGAGGGGTGACAGGTGCCAGGTCCTATATTGCGAGGGGTGGATTTGAGAGTTAACTCTGTGGTGAGACTGATTGGGCTGGACAGGGTTCTCCTCTCTAACCTCCCCCCTGTACTCATGCTCCATTTAGAGTTAGACTGGGACAGGCAGACAGGATTACTCTGGGGAACACACTCAGCCACTCTCAGACACAACAGGGAATTGGCCTCTAGTTACTAATACCCTGACTACACCGCTCGCGTCGTGTTGCAAAATAAATTTAGAAATCTATGTTATTCAATTATTGCACCCACACTGCTCGCGCACGTCAACGAGCGTCTGCGTTGCCAAGGGCTAAAATAGTCCTTTCTATTTCTGAAGGAGATCATGCTGCAAGTCCTGCCTCTCCCATCTCCTCATTGGTTTGTAGAAGCAGGTACCCACATGCCATCTCCTCATTGGTTATACCCACGTCGGTGATTGAAAGACGAACTGTGTTGCTGGTCGTCGTGGTAATACTATGAACGTTTAGATGCCAATCACCATATAAGATCAAAGATGAAAAAGCCTTGAAGGAGGAGAGATGATTAGAAACGATTCGGTTGACTATTTTATGTGTGGATTAATTGTCGGAGTAGAGGACCTTGTGCATTTCAGGTAAAATAACAACTCAATGTTTATATCTCAGGACAAATTAGCTATCAACAGCAAGCTAGCTAAATAGGACAAATTAGCTAGCAAGTGCAAGCTAACTAGCTAAATTGCCATAAATGTTTAATGCTTTTCGACCTGTCCCCAAATTAATGTAATTGCTTCAGAGTTTGTGTTGATATTTTAACCTGCCGTAACCAGTCATGATCGCGTTTGGTGTGGGGGGACAAAATAATTGTATGCACGATGGTGCACGCGCGCAGCCGGTTTGGATTCCGTGTAACCTTATCAGGGCATGGGCAACAGTCTGATCTGATTAAATCTTGGCAGAGTGAGTGTGTATACACAAGCGTACAGACTACATAGGCTATGTGAATTTGTTTGTGTCCAAGAAACACGTGTGTTTGTTTCAAAATATGGTTTATACACGTGAACGCGTCTGTGTATCTGTTTGGCTACCCGCCGTGACTCTGCTGTATCTGTGTTCTACTCACTGGTCCTGAGGGCAGCCTCTGCCTCGTCTGGCGAGGGGTTCCAGTCTGCAGGACGGGCCCTGCCTGGGTTATACTCCCTCAGCATGTGGTGCAGTTGGGCTGGGTTCAGAGGCATGAACTCAGTCCTCAGAGAGCTCCATGATGCCTGAAACACATACACACACACATATGTACACTCACACGTTACAAGAATATCAATGTACAGGCACAAGGACCATGATACAAGGAATATGATTGCATATTTCACAAAAGAGTAAACATAGCATCATTTAAATGCAAGAGCTGGCAGAGCTGTTTGATGTCATTGTTGTTAGTGAAACTAAAAATGACAGGGTAGCATTTCCTCAGTGTGGTTATTTCCACACAAAGCTATTCATGTAAAAAATATTTCAAACCACAAATCTGTCCAAGTACTGTAATTGTATATTTGTGTCATTCCAATGACAGATTATGTGGTGATGAATTCATTAGGAAAATAAATCTAGGACTGTAAGTAATACTTGTCATGCCAACCTCTGTCACTGTCTGTAGTAATAAAATCAACACACACACATACATACACACACACACACACACACACACACACACACACACACACACACACACACACACACACACACACACACACACACACACACACACACACACACACACACACACACACACACACAGAGAATGGAGAAATATTCAAATGCTTGATTGTGGAAGTCAATGTTCCTGAATGTCACATTTTCCATCTATATAACTAAACATTGATGAGTCATAAACGTCAAGCGTCAGATGTCATCAGAAGATGTGCTAATTACAGCGTCTAGATTCCTGTATATGTTATATGACTATGAACAATCAGGTGTTTGTTATCCTCTCAGTTGACCTCTCTCGGGTTAGTGGGAATAAATACACAAGAGACTTAACCTTCAACTATTTCCTCATTCACTCAGACACACCTTGGATAGCTGAGGCGTTTTAATGACTCAGTAACTAACCAGAAAGAAATAGGTGAATTATTTCAAGATGACATCATTGGCATAGAGGTGTTATTGGTATGCTGACAGGCATTGTGTGGAATATATCAGACCATATTTACCCCAGCCTTGTATGCCTTATTTCCTCCAATGAGCACACCCTCTTTGTCGCATGACAGCACAGAGGCTGGCCAGAAGGAGGAGTTAAGGGAATGTTTATAAGCAATAGTGACTTATTTTTTACATTATTTTAAGTCTATATTTTCTATATCTACTATTTGACTTGGTGTATCCCAGTCATAAGTGGCATAACATTATGGCATCAATGACACAATCTTCCTAACTTTGTATCGTCAGTAATTACTGGAGACTGAGAGTGCTCAGCCATAACAAAACCATGCCACATCACTGGTCATTTACCATGTCCCTCAATCCCTCGAGCCCAGAACTGGTCATTTACCATGTCCCTCAATCCCTCGAGCCCAGAACTAGTCATTTACTATGTCCCTCAATCCCTCGAGCCCAGAACTGGTCATTTACTATGTCCCTCACTCCCTCGAGCCCAGAACTGGTCATTTACTATGTCCCTCACTCCCTCGAGCCCAGAACTGGTCATTTACTATGTCCCTCACTCCCTCGAGCCCAGAACTGGTCATTTACCATGTCCCTCACTCCCTCGAGCCCAGAACTGGTCATTTACCATGTCCCTCACTCCCTCGAGCCCAGAACTGGTCATTTACCATGTCCCTCACTCCCTCGAGCCAAGAACTGGTCATTTACTATGTCCCTCACTCCCTCGAGCCCAGAACTGGTCATTTACTATGTCCCTCACTCCCTCGAGCCCAGAACTGGTCATTTACTATGTCCCTCACTCCCTCGAGCCCAGAACTGGTCATTTACCATGTCCCTCACTCCCTCGAGCCCAGAACTGGTCATTTACCATGTCCCTCACTCCCTCGAGCCCAGAACTGGTCATTTACCATGTCCCTCACTCCCTCGAGCCCAGAACTGGTCATTTACCATGTCCCTCACTCCCTCGAGCCCAGAACTGGTCATTTACCATGTCCCTCACTCCCTCGAGCCAAGAACTGGTCATTTACCATGTCCCTCACTCCCTCAAGCCCAGAACTCCAGATGGAAAACTGAGAATATGACATGGGTGTGTGCTCCGTTTTACCAACGACAACATCTGACCTCGTGCCATGGGAGTGATCCATACACAAAACCACCTGCCTCCTAGCAACCGTCCCCACGAATAGAGGAGAGAGGCAGCCTTTGACTGAGGGGAGACTGGTTCTACTACTGGGGAGCTGTTTTGGGGCTGTTACCATGGCTGCCTTCTGGTTAGATATTGAGAACAGGTGTTGTCTCATACTGTATTAGCCCCTTATGGCTGTGGATTGAAGAGTGATGCTACACTGTCAGTCTGGTTGCACAGTCTCAGCAGGCTCCTTTCTCCATTCCTGGTGAATGAGTTCCATCAAAATAAAATCAGATCAAGAAACTATAAACTCTGGATCTAAATTAAATATGAGGGCAGCTGCAGGAGAAAATACAACTTTCAGACTGAATTTGATGCTTTAGGGCAAACTGTGCTTTTAAGATAGAACCCACAACTATCCACAACAACAGTGCTGTAATTGGGATGAGTAGGAGGTGATTCTCTCATGTACTAACCCGGCAGAACATTGACGTGTCCACAGCCTTCCTGCAGCCTCTGGACATTCATAAGATGAGACATACAGTAGTGTGGGCATGTCACGGCAGAGGTCACTCTTTTCTTTGAAGGTGACAGGGCTAAAGCCAGCCTTGTGTCACACACAGACTGGCAACAGGTTTTCCCTATCTCCCTTATCATATAGGTGTCATAAACATGACCAGAAACAGGATATGTGTGTGTGTTTAACATTTGTTTCTCCATTTATTTGTTTAATTTTTTTATTTAACTAGGCAAGACAGTTAAGAACAAATTCTTATTTACATTGACGGCCTACCCCGGCCAAACCCGGATGACGCTGGGCCAATTGTGCGCCGCCCTATGGGACTCCCAATCACGGCCGGATGTGATACAGACTGGAATCGAACCAGGGACTGTAGTGATGCCTCTTGCACTGAGATGCAGTGCCTTGGACCGCTGCGCCACACGGGAGCCCCTTAGCTGGGTTGTTCTATATGGTGGTCTCTGTCTTTATGTCTCTAACTAGCCCACAGTGTTAACTAACTAAACCACCACCAGATATGTTAAGGCTCAACTTCCCCCCAGAAACAGGATCCTCCTTTCAACGGATTACAGAGAGAATGGCATGCTTCAGGAAGGATTAACTACTCAGTGGCACACAGTTTAAAGCCACAGGCATCAACAACGTGGGATTTA
Source organism: Salvelinus fontinalis (assembly GCF_029448725.1). Taxonomy (NCBI): domain Eukaryota; kingdom Metazoa; phylum Chordata; class Actinopteri; order Salmoniformes; family Salmonidae; genus Salvelinus; species Salvelinus fontinalis. The sequence continues at coordinate 72,620,924 of NC_074666.1, read as the reverse complement.
AACATACATACAGTGAACCTGGCTGTGACCCCACTGTCCAAGGATGTCTCAGGGGGTGTTAGGATATGCAAAAAACACATTTCAATTCACACATATATAATACACACTTGTACATGTGTGAAACAGGATAATATAAGCACCCACCTAATTATGAATTATTATTATGTCTATTTGTCTAAGTTCTTGGTGCAAGGACTGCCTATCTTGGCAAAATGTGTATTGTCTTCATCAATAGATGAGAAGTCATTGCATAATACAATGAAAAAAATTCCATTGTTTCCAAGCATTCTTTCCCCTCTCCCACAGCGCTGTCAGGCTTTTTTAATGATGTCATGTGGTGGTGCGTGTGAGTTCCACTCAGCTGACATCCGTCAGTGAAAATAAGCTTTCAGCTCTAACATTTTCAATCTGTTCCATACCTGTGGTCAACAATGGATACATTCAGAATTGCAATAGTGGATGAAAATGTCATTAACACCCCATTGCTTCATTGCTTTACCATGACATCTGGATGTTACCATGACATCTGGATGTTACCATGACATCTGGATGTTACCATGACATCTGGATGTTACCATGACATCTGGATGTTACCATGACATCTGGATGTTACCATGACATCTGGATGTTACCATGACATCTGGATGTTACCATGACATCTGGATGTTACCATTACATCTGGACGTTGTCATCACACCGATATGTTGACCATACTGAGTCTGTGTACACACACCTTTTCCCACAACTAGTGTGACAGTGAACAAACAACATCTCTCACCCCACAATGGCCCATTCAAACTATACTCGCAATGTTATTATCTTATAACTACTTCAACAGTATCACCTCCATCAAAGACAACATGCATTTCTAAGAGTCAAACCTAGTTAGCAACGAAATGTAGTGAAACAGAGTTTCAGTGATGATTCATGAGTGTTTTCAATGTTTTGCCAGATTTTCCTAAATTTATTTATTTATTTATTTTACCGTTATTTTACCAGGTAAGTTGACTGAGAACACGTTCTCATTTGCAGCAACGACCTGGGGAATAGTTACAGGGGAGAGGAGGGGGATGAATGAGCCAATTGTAAATACTTCCCAAAGGTTTCCCACTCGAGGCATGTTCGGTATGCTAATAATCTCCCGTGGCCAGATTCTGCACGTAAACCCAAGAATCTGCCGGGACTGAATGGGATCCCTGTGATAACGAACTGCAGTAGTTTCAGTCTTTGGGTTTTCGTCACTGGTTATTGGATGTATCAGGGTTGAACGAAGGCGGAGCTTAAACTGCTTGGCTACAAGTGATTCACGCGTGGCCCACACAGATCAGGAAGGGGGAGGGGGCTTTGGATAAGAGCTTCTTTTTGCGAGGGTGGAGACTTTGCAAACTGCCAGAACTCACAATTCCTAACACGTATAGACCCAGAAGTAAATCACACAGTTGACCAAATGAATAATGATTTTACTTTTGGGTTAACAGAGATTAGTGTACCCATAATGAACTGAGACACTTGATGATGTACAGCCTAATACACTGTAAAATACCATTTTGATACACTATATTTTCAGACTGCTTTGGACATCTTGGCTACAGTGTTATTTAGTGCTCTGACTCAGCAGACCAAACCAAAACAAGAAGTGAAAATAAAGGAAGTGCCCTCTGACCTGTAGTAGGTTCTCCTTGGGCGTTGCCAGCAGATTGACAGCAGCAGAGAGCTTCTGGAAGAAGTCCACAGCCAGGTCCCCTAGGCCCATTCCCTGTATCCAGTCCATCAGCAGGTCCAGGTTGGCCCTGATCTGGACCCCTCTAGACCACTGGTAGAACCCACCTCCAGAGCCTGCAGAACATAACACCACTCAGACATGCTCATGTAATTTCGATCATAGCTATTGAGTAGAATGAAACTTCTATAAGATGCAGCATGCTAGCAGATACCCACAGACTTCCAGTTATTGCACTAACGCTAGTTAGCATTGGCTCATGAAACTACCTCTAACGTTCTTCATAGTGGACACAGAAACATGAAAATGGTATCCACAAGTTAATCTTACTCTGGGGAAAGTCCAAATCCCGAAGTATCCCATTAACACATACCGTATGTATTTTATGAGGATACTAGTGATATGACTTTGAGGATATTAAGACTTGATCCTACAAAACCCCATGGATGAGAAACAGAGCATGTTGGAGGTCTCACCTCTCTCCATGAGTGCGTTGAAGAGGGATGCATTGGTGAAGAAGAAGAGGTAGGCGCAGAGCTGCGAGCTGATGTCAGAGTGCACCTGGAAGGCGTTGAGCAGAGACAGCGCCTCCTTCAGGACATCCAGGATGCCGCTCACGCCCTTGGGCACACGCAGCTGCCCGCTCTCCGAGAACGGGTTCCCATCCAGCAGGCCTGGCAGTGCCGAGTACATACTCTGAGGACAGAGAGAGGCATACTAGAGGTGTTAGTCACAGCTACAAGACTTTACCTCACTGTACCATAGTCTAGCACAGCACCTCTCTGAGGAGAGAGGGGGAGATAAGAAACCTTACAGTCACAGCTACTGTACCCAGTACCACTAATACAGAAAGTATACTGCACTCACATTATATATTGCTCTATAAAAGGGTGTTTTGTTAGTGATTCTCACCTGATCAGCCATACTCTCTATAAAATAAACCTTAATCAACATGCAAATATTTGTTGACAGATTCAGTAAAACTGCAGTGGAATCAGTGACTTAGTCAACAGGGCTATGCCCACTGACCCTGAGCTCCCTGAGCCAATCAGAAAACAGTCAGAGCCCAAGGAGGAGGGGTTACAGAAAGCCAGACAGGGACAGAGACACTTCCCCTCCAAAGGGGGATAGCCAGGGGCCTGATAGCCAGGGGCCTGAGACTGTCCAGTCTTGACACTCACCATTGTTAACAGTGTACCATACACAGTCCTGGGAATCACATTGATAACACTGGTGCCACTGGCCATTCCTGACAGAAAGACAAATGTTTCCCAGTGACTCAACCCCGCTCTGCCCCCTCCAGCCTCTTGATAATTCCCATAATAAATAAATGCCAAGTATCATAAACTAGCTGATAATAGTCCATGCTGTTGACTACTATGGAATGGTAATACCAGTGAGTAATAGGCATGAGAATGAACTTCTCCTACAACTTCCCCTGGAGTGTTTTGTCTCATGGTTGGTTGTTCCACCAATTAGGTGTCTTTTGAGTAGTGTAACTTGTTGGATTTTTATTTTTATTTTTTTATATTTCACCTACTTTTAGCATTCTGTCATAAACAGTACATGTTCTTTAAAAGAAAATGTCCAACGCAAGAGGTTAAATAAAAAATGGACTATAGTAAGTGCCTATTAAGTGCCAAATAAGGTAACAGGGTTGACCGTAACAGGGTTGACCGTAACAGGGTTGACGACTTCATCTTAAATCATCCATAAATCCCCTTGTGACAGGGGGAATCGAAGCTTGTTTCATGCAACAGGGAGGGGCAATTGAATGCAAGCTTCACTAAATATATATATATATATATATTTAAGACATATCTAGCCTGTCTATGCTCGACCTGCTCAGCTTTCCACCACAAAACACCAGAAAATTGCCAAAAAGACTACAACCAGCTCACCTGCCATTACACTATGATTTGACTGTTAGTTTCTTTTTATTTGCACTTTGAAAAAGGAATAGTTTCACCATCTTTAAATGAGAGTTCAGTTCATGTAACAGGGTTGACCTTGAAAGGATACTCGCAATGAGGCCCTTTGTCTACTCCCCTAGAGTCAGATGAACTTGTGGAAACCATTTTTATGTCTCTGTGTCCAAAACGAAGGGAGTTTGTGGTAGTTTCGCGAGCCAATGCTAACTAGCGTTAGCGTAATGACTGGAAGTCTGAGGGGTTTCTATTTGCATGCTTAAAATTAATCACTAATCACATGAAGGCCAAAAAGATCATTTAAAAAATGATCATCAAGGACAACAACAACCCGAGCCACAGCCTGTTCACCCTGCTATCATCCAAAAGGCGAGGTCAGTACAGGTGCATCAAAGCTGGGACCGAGAGACTGAAAAACAGCTTCTATCTCAAGGACATCAGACTGTTAAATAGCAGTCACTAGCACATTAGAGGCTGCTGCCTATATACATAGACTTGAAATCACTGGCCACTTTAATAATTGGAACACTAGTCACTTTAATAATGTTTACATATTTTCCATTACTCATCTCATATGTACAGTATGTACTGTATTCTATACTATTCTACTGTATCTTTAGTCTATGCTGCTCTGACATTGCTCGTCCAAATATTTATATATTCTTAATTCCATTCCTTTACTTAGATTTGTGTGTATTGTTGCATATGTTGTGAAATTGTTAGATATTACTTGTTAGATATCACTGCACCGTCGGAGCTAGAAACACAAGCATTTCGCTACACCCGCAATAACATCTGCTAAAGATGTGTATGTGACCAATACAATTTGATTTGATTTGATTTGATGTTCTTCAGGAAATATAACTAAGCGTTCAACAATGATGGTGAAAACTTTGATAAAGGTTGATGTTAAGTGGGTTAAGATCTTCCTAGAAGTCACAGAGGATATACAGAGGGACATGTCAAAATGCAGAATTCTTTATTCATTTTAAAAATCAGATTTATTGGATTTTCCATGTGTTCAATACTAAAGGGAACTTCATTTAATGTAATATTTGTGTACAATTTCCACTTTAAATAGCAAAGGGACGCAAAAGGCACTCACTTTGTGGAACGACCCACATACTGGTCAAGGTAGAGGAAGGCTTTCGCAGAGCAGGAAAACAAGCAGTAAAACCTGTTTCCCAACAACAGTTCAGTGCCCAACAGTTAGTGGTTGTCTGATAGAATGCAACCTGTTTGAAAAGTTGTGCTGGAGTTACTACCCTGATGTCATTGCTCATTTCGTGTATTGGTGGGTGGCGGGAGGGATTTGAAAATGCGATGGACTGAGTAAAGGAGCACCCATAGACCTAGATATAGGACTCATCTTTGTATCTTTGCCTCCCGGGTGGCGCAGTGGTCTAGGGCACTGCATCGCAGTGCTAGCTGCGCCACCAGAGTCTCTGGGTTCGCGCCCAGGCTCTGTCGCAGCCGGCCGCAACCGGGAGGTCTGTGGGGCGACGCACAATTGGCATAGCGTCGTGAGGGTTTGGCCGGTAGGGATATCCTTGTCTCAGTATGTAAAATGTAATAAAATGTATGCACTCTACTGTAAGTCGCTCTGGATAAGAGCGTCTGCTAAATGACAAAAATGTAAATGTATCTGTGCCATTATAGTGTCGGTGACAGCATGGGCAGCTCGATTGAGGCTATCTCCATTTTGTAACGGTGGTCCTCCTCCTCTTCAACCGAAAAGGAGGAGTAGTGATGGAACCAAGGCGCAGCGGGTTGTGAACACATAATTTATTTAAAGAAAACACGAAAACACGAACTTGACTATAAACTAACAACACAACAAACGGTGTAGACAGACCTGGACGACGAACTTACATTAAACACGAAGAACGCATGACTCTCAATTAGAGGAACGCCAAACACCTGCCTCTAATTAAGAGCCATACCAGGCAACCCATAAACCAACATAGAAACAGAAAACATAGAATGCCCACCCAAACTCACGTCCTGACCAACTAACACATACAACAAACTAACAGAAATAGGTCAGGAACGTGACACATTTTAAAGTAGCACATTGTCTTCTTCTTCATTGGCTGATTCCTCCCTACCCAGTTGACTACTTTAAAATGGTGGAAGCCCTCAATGACAATGTCCATGTTAAAATGGGTTATATCCATGAGGAGTCATCTATCTTTCTGGATGGGAGCACCCATACCCCCCTTTTCCTGCATGGACAGACAGACAGACAGACAGACAGACAGACAGACAGACAGACAGACAGACAGACAGACAGACAGACAGACACTGCTTCCCTGACTACTGCACATCCAACCACCACCAAAACAAAGCCTGCTTTCCCCTGAGCTCCAGCGGTGGCTGTCTAACTAGAGCCTGTAACTATTGGGGGGGAAAATGCCCTTCCCCTCACCATGTAAAAATGTAAATGTACCTGTCATCAGGGAAAGTTGACAGGCATGTGTAAGCGTTCTTTTATCAATGGTTTCTGTCATGAAACGGAAATCTAGGGACAGGAAGAGGTGGTTTCGGAGTATACAAAACAACAGCAGCACATACAATCCTGTTCCCTGTTCCCAACCATGCCGGTGCTCCCTCCCATCCTGGAACAGTCATCGCCAGGCACCTTCGCCATGGTAACGGGTGTTTCCAGTCGACTGTGTTATTGGGTGTCTATTGCTGGTCTCTGGGTTACTGTGGCAGTGATGGTGCTCTGTTAATGCCATGGAATTAGTTATAGGTCCCAAACATAGGAAACTCCAGTAAACCCTGCCTGGGAGTGTCTTCCTAGGGCTCACTGTTGAACAGGATAGACCTTTTGTTGCTCTCTATAAACATTTCAAAAGACTTTGGAAATAACCTCGAAGTAGATTTACAGAATATTAGAAAGATGATAAGCAGTCCTTTATTCCACTGGAAAAGATGACACTATCTGACACGCCTATCCTTACTGAGAGAGCCAGAGAGCGTGTACATGTTTCCCCTGGCTTATCATGGCTTATTGTCTGGCATGCGGGGCGGCAGGGTAGCCTAGTGGTTAGAGCGTTGGACTAGTAACCGAAAGGTTGCAAGTTCAAATCCCTGAGCTGACAAGGTACAAATCTGTTGTTCTGCCCCTGAACAGGCAGTTAAGCCACTGTTCCTAGGCCGTCATTGAAAATAAGAATTTGTTCTTAACTGACTTGCCTAGTTAAATAAAGGTAAAATAAATAAATAAATAAAAATGCTACCTGCAAACGGAGAACGGTGTTCATAAGGTCTCAAGTCCTGCTTCTCGTAGTCCACAGGCAAAAGATGGCTTTCTATTTGGGCTGTGCAAGGTTTTCTGGTGCATATTTGTGTACATGTGCGGTGTGAGGGCTAATTGTGTGTGCGAGGCACGTGTCTATGTGTGTGCATGTTGCATGCATGTAATCTATTGGTGAATGTATCAGTGGAGGCTGGTGAGGGGAGGATGGCTCTTAATGATGGCTGGAACGGAGCAAATGGAATGGCATCTACAATGTATGATTATAATATGTGTGACTATGCACTGACCTTGGTGAGGTAATAGACAGACTGCTGGAAGGTGAACATGATGACCTCCTCTAGGACCGTCATGGCCTCCTCACTGGCAGTCCTAGTGGACCACATCTCTGACTCCGGCTCTGAGCCCTCCTCCTCCTCTTCCTCCTGCCTCCAGGGCAGCAGCTGGGGAACGTCATGCTGGATGAAGTGCAGTAGCTCGATGGAGTTGGCCATCCATAGCACCAGCGGCCGCAGGCCTGGGATCAGCTCCTCTATGCTCAGCAGCTGCACATCCTCTGGCTCCTGCTGGACATCACTGAAGCTCCTGCAAGGGGAGACATATAGACAGGTCTGAGTTAAGTCCAACAGCCAACAAATACCCTATACTGGGTGAATGGCACTAAAAGTGGCTTGCGAGTGACTCATATTTCATAGCATGCCTCTATCCCTTGGAATGAATGCTAATTTAAACCATTACATTTGATGTTCATGTGCAATTGAGTGAAATATGAAATGAAACATTCATTCTTAAAAATCCTTCCTCCTTTCTCAGCAGGCAGCCAAAGCACAGGTTTGGAATACAGTGGACCTGCAATAATGTCCCATAACATCAAAATTTCATGAGATATCATTTTGACTTCATACACTTCAATGGGCGGCATACAGAGAAGTATGAACATCAAGAGACCATGACTCCTTCTCAGCTTCTTATTCTGTAAAGAAGTCACTGGGACATGTGACAATGAGAGAATGCTATATGTGTGTCCTACACATCCCTCCCAGAAATTCAAGTAGCATTGTTGTTGGAATGTAGTGGAAGGCAGTAGCATCATATTCTAAGACTCCTGGCTCTAAATAGAGTCGGTATATGACTCATAGCAAACACTAAAGTTGAAAGGGGTGTTAGTGTCAGAGGCAGCAGGTTGCCACTGTTCTTCACCCTGTTGTCATCTTTGCTGTTCAATGTTAGCATTTCTGGGGCAGGCTGAGTGATTGAGGTTGGAGAGGCTGCTACTCACCTTTCTGGTTGGATCACAGCAAGCTCCTTTGTCTTCTCCTGCAAGAGGACAGAGATAAAGACAACATTCATTTCAAACCAGCAGCAAGCCTATCTAAATGATATTCCATCCTGATGACACCTTTGATTACATTTCTTTCTTTACAGTACCCTTGAGACACACAGTATGTTGAATTCATAACGATTCAAGGTTTATTTGTGGCGTGATGATATAAAAGGTCAATCGTTTGACTGGAGAGAGTGCATTGTTTTTGTGCATAGTGGAGGTGCATAGTTTTACTCACCCACATGGTGAGCTGGATCTGACTGGCTATGCGGAGCAGCAACCTTCGGAAGTGTGTCAGCTGGAACGTGGTGGCTGAGTGTTGGATGGACAGGCTCAGCAGGAAGGCAGGGGTCAGTTTGGCCTCGTCCCCATTGGGGTCCACCATGACCAGGACCTCCTGCAGGACCCTGTCCTCCTGCTCCAACTCATAGCTCAGCGATACCTCTCCACCCTCTGGGTCCTTCCACCGAGGAGGAGCCGACTTCCTCTGGACCCTAGGCCATTTCATGCGGAGGGCGGAGCCACATGATTGACAGGAGGATGACACTCCCACTCCTCCGTCATGGGCGGGAGAAAGTTGTTTCATCCAGAGAGGGGTCTGTGGGGCCCCTGGGGCGGCGGTAGGGTCCTTAAACATGAACAGGTAGTGTTGGCCCAGACCCACCAGGTCCCCAGGGGTCAGCTCCACCTCCTCCTTCAGGAGGAAACCATTCTGGGTGACGGGGGCGCCGTGGAGGGGCTTCAGCAGCGTCAGAGTCCGCTTGGTGTCACCCGGGGAGGAGTTGGTAGAGTCCAGGCGCCTGACACAGCAGTGCTGGGGAAGAATGTCCGGGGCAAAGAGGAGGATGTCCACCTTGAGCCTTTCCTCGTCCTCTCCGTTACAGTGCTCCCTGCAGCAGCCGAAGATGGTGGTGGTGCCGCTCATCAGGTAGATGACAAAGTCCTGCAGCGTAGAGGAGGGGCAATGGAAGGTCAACTAGCAGAATCCATGAGAATGACTGCTACATTAATTAATGTACTGGTTTCAGTTTGCAATATGCTATGATCATTAGTAACTACTATGTATTAACTACACTGTAATTACCCTGCTCCTGCCTAGTACCTAACTACAATGTAAACACATGCACTTTGACACCACAATACAAAGTGCAAATAAAAGACCTAGGACTTTAATTGAGAAGTTGTGTAATGGTTTGGAGATTGATCAAGCAGGCGCATTAGAGGTGTGTGTTATGTGAGGACAGAACAGATCCAGGATAAGCGTGTACTGGCAGTGTGGTGGAGGGACCGGAATGGAAGGGCTTAGGTGTGGAACCACAAGTCCATGTTAAATCAAGTCAAAGTACACAGATAAAAAAATGTTTCATGAGTTTATTAGTCACATGCGCAGTGTTGCAGATATTATCGCAGGGTACAGTGACATTCGTATGCTCCGAGCTCCAACAGTGCAGGATAAAAAATAGAAGTGAATTAGACAATAATAATAATAATATTATTATATACACATTTACAACTGTAGCAATGATAAATGTGGGGGGTGGGGGCAGGGTAAGTGTCCGTTTGGGGTGGGGGGACTGTCCATAGAGGGAGTAGCAGGGGGGAGTGAGAATTGGATGAAACAATTGGATGAAACAATCACTTTAAAAGAAATCACTTTAAAAAAACAATACACACATAATCTCCCCCCAAAACGAAAGAATGAGCAATATCATATAAAAATACACTGAATACAAAACATTATGCTCTTTCCATGACATAGACTGATCAGGTGAATCCCGGTGAAAGCTATTATCCCTTTTGACGTAAAATCAACTTCAATCAGTGTAGATGAAGGGAAGGAGACAGGTTAAAGAAGGATTTTTAAGCCTTGAGACAATTGAGACATGGATTGTGTATGTGTGCCATTCAGAGGGTGAATGGGCAAGACAAAAGATTTAAGTGCCTTGAACGGGATATGCTAGTAGATGCCAGGCGCACCGGTTTGTGGCAAGAACTGCAGCGCTGCTGGGTCTTTCACGCTCAAAGGTTTCCTGTGTGTATCAAGAATGGTCCACCACCCAAAGGACATCCAGCCAACTTGACACAACTGTGGGAAGCATTGGAGTCAATATGTGCCAGCATCCCTGTGGAACGCTTTCGACACCTTGTGGGGTGCCAACAAATTAAGGCTGTTCTGAGTGCAAAATATTAGGAAGGGTTCTTAATGTTTTGTACACTCAGTGTATGTGGGAACTCCTTCAAGACTGTTGGAAAAGCATTCCAGGTGAAGCTGGTTGAGAGAATGCCAGTGTGCAAAGCTGTCATCAAGGCAAAGGGTGGCTACTTTGAAGAATCTGTTGAACACTTTTTTGGTTACTACATGATTCCATATGTGTTTTTTCATAGTTTTGATGTCTTCACTATTATACATACAATGTAGAAACTAGTAAAGATAAAGAAAAACCCTTGAATGAGTAGGTGTGTCCAAACGTTTGACTGGTACTGTATATATATATATACCATTTCAGGTCCTCAGTGATGTGCACGCTGAGGAAGCTGGAGCTTTTGATCTTCTCCACTGCAGCCCCGTCTATGTGGATGGGGGCGGGCTCTCTCTGCTGTCTCCTGTAGACCACAATCAGCTCCTTCCTTTTGTTAACGCTGAGGGAGAGGTTATTTTCCTGGCACCACTCCGCCATGGCTCTCACCTCCTCCCTGTAGCACTGTCTCGTCATTGTTGGTAATCAGGCCTACCACTGTTGTGTCATCAGAAAACTTGATGATTGAGTTGGAGAAGTGTGTGGCCACGCAATCATGGGTGAACAGGGAGTACGGGAGTGGGCTGAGCACCTCTGTGGGGACCCTCTGTTGAGGATCAGTGTGGGGGAAGTCATGACCTTCTAACACCACCCGTCGCTCAGTCATCCGTCCCAAGACTATTAAAGACAATTTATGGTTGATCTGAAAATGTAGTCGGAGGCTCCAATTGCGGAGCCTCCAGAGGCATGCAGAGCCAAATCAAGCTCCGTACCGCATCGCACCTCTCAAATTCTGTAACAATGCGGAGGGCTCCTTATAGCTCCGCATTGACATGATTTGTTGACGGTAGGTGGGGGCGGTACGTCATGTATAAACACAAAGTCACTTCCTTGACAACTTCCTTCACTATAACACTGCTCTGCTCCGCTAAGATCAAGTATGAAAGCCCTGACGTCTGCGGAGGCTACATCGCAGTAAATGCTGTATGGCCACTTCAGACATTGGATTGAACAAGCAGAGCCTTTCAGGCAGGTCATGATACTGTATCATCCCAGCTAGCATGGAAGCCAATCAGCCACTGAGCAGTGCGTGCGAGCACATACACTTAACTGACTAAATGGTTAGAGCCCCTGGCTCCATATGATACACTGAACTGGACTATTCAAAGCAATATTCAAAACAACCTTTATTTATTTCCCCGCACATGATATCTGGCAGAATAGATCAAACTGTCTAGGAAGGGAGTTAATAGCTGTGAGTCAATGTGAATTGTGACTACACTGACCTGCACTTGAACAACAACACTTACAAGGAAATCAAATCCACTACAGCTCTCATTGTTCACAGGTGATTAAGTTCAGGAAAATCTGGTCTGGAAACACAAAGACACTTTCGAAAATAACTAGTCAAGCCTGAAAAAAACTATTTCATTTATGGAGCTGGAACATTTCTATTCCATAGGACTGATATATGAGTGACTTATTGTTGTCAAGTGGCCAGACCAGGGGCGGGCTCAGTACTTCCCCCAGTATCTGGCACACCACACCCAGTGTTCTGCACACTCAGCAGTCTCCACAATGAGGAACAAACAACAGAGAGCAGCAGCATTTCTTGTTTTTAGGAATGGGCCTGGCTCTCTGGCCCTCTAGCCCTCTGGCTCTCTGGCCCTCTGGCTCTCTGGCTCTCTGGCCCTCTAGCTCTCTGGCTCTCTGGCTCTCTGGCCCTCTGTCTCTCTGGCTCTCTGGCCCTCTAGCCCTCTGGCTCTTTGGCTCTCTGGCCCTCTGGCTCTCTGGCTCTCTGGCCCTCTGGCTCTCTGGCTCTCTGGCTCTCTGGCCCTCTAGCTCTCTGGCTCTCTGGCTCTCTGGCCCTCTGTCTCTCTGGCTCTCTGGCCCTCTAGCTCTCTGGCCCTCTAGCCCTCTAGCTCTCTGGCTCTCTTGCCCTCTGGCTCTCTGGCCCTCTAGCTATCTGGCTCTCTGGCCCTCTAGCTATCTGGCTCTCTGGCTCTCTGGCCCTCTAGCTCTCTGGCCCTCTAGCCCTCTGGCTCTCTTGCCCTCTGGCTCTCTGGCCCTCTAGCTATCTGGCTCTCTGGCCCTCTAGCTATCTGTCTCTCTGGCTCTCTGGCCCTCTAGCTCTCTGGCCCTCTAGCCCTCTGGCTCTCTGGCTCTCTTGCCCTCTGGCTCTCTGGCCCTCTAGCTATCTGGCTCTCTGGCCCTCTAGCTATCTGGCTCTCTGGCTCTCTTGCCCTCTGGCTCTCTGGCCCTCTAGCTATCTGGCTCTCTGGCTCTCTGGCCCTCTGGCTCTCTAGCTCTCTGGCTCTCTGGCTCTCTGGCCCTCTGGCCCTCTGGCCCTCTGGCCCTCTGGCCCTCTGGCTCTCTGGCTCTCTGCTTAGGCCACAGCCTGCCACTCTCACTCTGGTTTTGCATTGAAATAGCCAGAATGTTTTGTAAAGGAATAAAAGTGCAGAAAAAAATCTGTCACCCACAGAAATTTATTTTTGAGAAGAATATTATAATTTTTTGTTGAATGTGCAGCTTTTGTGCCTAAATGTGCATGTTTGTTCTGGCATGCACGAGCCTGTGTGCAAATGTGTAGGCTAGGCATGTGTATGTGACCATCCACTGAGTTTGTTTAGACAATACAGTGTTCCTTCTGCTCTATTCTCTAATACTATGTACCTTTATTCAGGCCTATCTCCACCTCCACTGCAGAGCCAGCAGGGCTGAGCTGAACTGTGATTGTGAGCACAGTGTTCCTTATCTATTCAACGAGCCCTGACGAGAGACAACACATCCCAGTGTGGGAACTCTACTGCTGGGCCAGGGCCAGCTCCTTTGTCCCGCCTCTCCAGTACATGACCCAGGCTGGCCCACTCAGTGTGTGGACACGAGGATCACCTGTCCACAACATGCCGGTCTACTCTGACTCTGCTTGAGCTCGTGGCTCTGAGCCCAATACTCTGAGGCCATAGTAATCCAGCAGCAAGACTCAGTCTCTCGCTGTCCCTGTTATAGCATCCTCACTGTAGCTAAACCCCTCTGCTCTCTGCTCCTCTCTCTCACTGTCTCTCTCTGTTTCTGGGGATTTTAACCCCAGGTCTTAACCTAAGAGGTTCAGTGGGAGCCTCTATAATGTAGTGGAGTATACTTGTTTACGCCTCAGTGTCTCTGATAAGCCTTTCGTCCCAGTGTTTCTGCCACCCTGCCAAGAGACACTTGAGAACCTTGAAAGGTCTTCAATGGAGCAGCCACAAAGGCTCAACCAAATACAGCTGCTGCTATCTGGCTGCCCAGGCCCTCTGTGAAGGATTTCAGCATGACATCTCTCTGTCGCAGCCGGACGCATTCTCCAACCATACAAACCTATTCTGAGCCTAACTATTCAAGAACAGACTGACTCTTATCTAACAAATTGACTTCAGCTGTGTAAACTGAAGCCAATCCTTTCATTAAAGTTACTCATCATTTAAATTAATCCATAATCCGATAGACAAACAAATGCATCTGGGTTTAATGTATAACAGCGGCAACAGCTTCACTTTCCAGTTTTCCTACCTGTCTGTAGCTGTATCCCTGCAGCAGCAGGAAGTAGGGGAAGTCAAAGGGCGGGTGGATGGAGTACTGGGTGGTGTTGTCGTCACTGCTCTCCGTCTCCTCCTTCTCCATGCCCAGACGCAGGGCCTCCTTGTCGGCCTCGGCCTCCGGGTCCTCCCTGATGAGCTGGGCCTTCTGCTGGGCCTGCACAGCCTCCTTCTTCATGGCAGACAGGTCCATCTCACTGAGACTCCTCCACATCCCCAGGCCCTCCACATCCTCACCACTGCCGTCCATGAACAGAGAGGTGACCCGCGAACGGCCCTTATGGAGCTTACGAGCCTGGGCGTTGATACCTGGGGCAGAGAGGAGCACGGGAGAGAGGGAGGATGAGACTAGATGCAGAGAAGTGATTATTAATCATGTATTCATAGTTTATTACGAAATAATTGATTGTGTCATGATATAGTCAATGTAACATAAACGTCATCATCTATGCATAAACGGAAGGTTCAGAGTATGCTAAACACTCAATAAACTATTAGTGGAGCTCTTCCATCAAATCATTCCAGTCCATCACACACCAACATATCATAATGTTTTACTGAGTTGGCTCTCAGTCAAAGCAAACATAGAAGGGGAAGGAGAGAGGAAATCTGGAGGGGGAGTGAGAGGTGTTATCCTCTATCTGATATCAACAGGCGTTCCTGGCTGTTGGGCTGATGTACCGCAACATAAACACTATTCAGCTCATTTGGAGCCATTAAACACCATGGAATGTCCAGAGAACTCAGCTTCACACCCAGCTAACAGCTCCTGCTCCCAGGCCTTATCAGCTGTGGAAGTGGGCGTTCTTCCACATTGTTCTGCCACACTGTGTCAGGGGGGCTGGTCAGGCCTGCAGGGGGGGGGGCAACTTCCCCCAGCTTCCCCCAATCAGAGTGGAGCAAAGAGAGTGGAGGGAGATGTGGGGTTTGATAAAAACTGAGAATCACAACAAATGCACGCCAAAGTCAACAGGACCACACAGTGTCCAGTGTGCAGGAGGCAAGCTCTGATGGAAAGAATAACATGTGGAGCGGTGGACACATTCAGGTCCCAACGGAAAAAGCTTATCCAGCCACAGCCAGTCCCCTGCCCTGGGTGCTTCAGAAGGAGCTGTTGGGACCCTGTTGTCAATCCCAGATAAGAGAGAGGGGACACTCTGACCTTGTCTACCCCTCACTGCAGCTTTTGTTTTTCTCTGACCTCTCACTTGCCTGCCATCTCCCCTGCTCTGTCTCATGATAAGCTGGACAATGGATTCTATTACCCTACAGTTAGTGACAGAGATAGGAGATCCAATGCCACCCCAACAGAGACAGAATGATTACCTGGGCTTTAGGTTGTTGTTAGGGGGGTCACTGAGCTGCACCTGTGTGGTTGACATACCTGCTGTGACGGTGTCGGTCTCTTTAGCACTCTGTTCCTCTACGCTCACTCTCTTCTGGATCTCAAAGCGTCTGGAGAAGCCTTCTTTGGGTTTCCAATGCGACTGCAGCATGAGGGGCTTCTCGTGGTCACCCACGACTCGAAAGCACTCTGTCTTCCATTGGTGGTCTGCTCCGGTCTGGCCAATCACGTCGCACAGCACATATTGACTGGGATCCTCTTTCTCCAGACAGTATCTAAGCAACGATAAAAGAGATTCAGTCAGAATACCATGATAAGATCTAATTCCTCCTGAAATAAAATGGCTTTGAGATCATTTGGGTAAAATATCCATATCACCAGCTTTAAGTGATTTGCAATGGTTCACACTATATTAGGATGAGCAGTATTGCAGTCCATGCCATTCAGCCTTGAGGAATGTTCCCTTTCTGCTTGCCTGTCTGCACTGAAGCTAATGCTAACAAATCACATTATGCCAGTGGGCATCCCTAACCCCTCACCTCTCCAGGGCCTCTTTGACAAGTTCCTTGGCACTGGAGCGAGTTGTGGCCAGCACGCTCTTGTAGTTGGTTCCCTGGCAAATGTCGCTGCCAAAGATCTTTAGGATACCTGGGGCAGACATCTGACTGGACAGCTCAGCAGGGTCATCTGCAGCCTGCAGGTCCCCCGCCATGCTCCTGCCACCTGGGGCATGCCCCTGCCCACTGTCGCCCCGCAGGAGGGGGCTCTGGTTGAACACCGTCGACAGTTTGTTGTTGTGGCGGCGGATTTTGTTCTTGGCCGGCTGCCTCACGCCTGTACTCTCTGCTGAATGGGTGGTGCCATCCGAGGTGTTGGACCTGAGAGAGGGAGACACGGATGGAGAGATGGAGAGAGAGACAGCGAGAGAGAGAGAGAGAGAGAGAGAGAGAGAGAGAGAGAGAGAGAGAGAGAGAGAGAGAGAGAGAGAGGGAGACATGGATGGAGAGATGGAGAGAGAGACAGCGAGAGAGAGAGAGAGAGAGAGAGAGAGAGAGAGAGAGAGAGAGAGAGAGAGAGAGAGAGAGAGAGACATGGATGGATAGATGGAGAGAGAGACAGCGAGAGAGAGAGAGAGAGAGAGAGAGAGGGAGACATGGATGGATAGATGGAGAGAGAGACAGAGAGAGAGAGAGAGAGAGAGAGAGAGAGAGAGAGAGAGAGAGAGAGAGAGAGAGAGAGAGAGAGAGAGAGAGAGAGAGACAGAGACATAGATAGTGACAGAGTGAAACAGAGAGAGCAAGGCAAAGATGTAAATGAAAGTGAGAGTTCAAGAGAGGACACCAAATGAATGGGTAATTAATAAGAGGACAGTATTTCGGGCACCTCTCTACAAATAAATTAAATTTCTATTGAAGGCCATAAGTTCATTTGAATATACAAAATTCCAGGCAGCTGCATGTAACAAAACTGAAATCCAATTCTGCAAAATAAGGGTACCCCATTTTAAATACCCCACAAAGTAGACACACTGGATATAAATAATAGGACTTACTGCAGGGATCCATTGCTTGGCTTCCTCCCCAGCTTTGCCAGGCTCTTCTTCGGGGAGCGGATCAATAGGCCCACTGGAAAGTTGAGGGCTTGCTTGGATACATGACTACTTCGTTCCTCCGAAATCATCACGACTTTGTTCAGATGTAGGCTATATTATATGTCAAAGTGCTCCCTATAAAGCACGGTAAGGCACTATTCTCAAAATAAACTATTTGTGACAAATATACTCAGTCCATCGTGGTATTTGACACTGGAATCCACACTTTCTCATGGTGATGAAGACAACTAAGAATTTGTCCGTTCAGACAGTTTGTTAACTTCTGACAGGTTTTCGTAAAGAAGCACGACGTGGAGAAAAGTTATTCTCGTCCAATGGCATTAGACATCAGGCAACTTCCAAAATACACTCGCTTTCAAATTAGAGTTATATTCCCGAATTTCCAACTCAACAATATCGACTGTAATCCGTTCGATACAATTGTTGCTGAATTGTTTCCATGAACAGAAGTTAGTTGGTCAGAATCAGATACAATGTATCCACGTTCGGGACAGCCATACGAGCGCTAGTTTTAAAAAGCTTTTCTCTTATAAAAATAAATAATTACATCCAATGTGAATTACTTCTAATAAATGATCCATTTCAGATACTTAACTGAACTATTTGTTATTCGAAGCACCTTGCGAATCTTGACCTGTCTGCTCCAAGCCATCTATCCTTATCCCGTTAGGCGCACTAAACAGTTCAGTGCCCAACACTTACTGGTTGTCTGGTAGAATGCAACCTGTTTGAAAAGTTGTGCTGGAGTTACTATCCTGACGTCATTGCTCATTTCGCGCATGGGAGAGTTGTGGGGGCGGATTTGAAAATGCGATTGACTGAGTAAAGGAGCACGAATAGAGCTAGATATAGGACACATCTTTGTATCTGTGGCATTATAACGTCTGGGACAGCATGGGCAGCTCAATTGAGGCTATCTCCATTTTAAATGAGTACATTTTCTTCTTCTTCATTGGCTGATTCCTCCCAACTCATAGGAATTCCTACCCAGTTGACTACTTTAAAATGGTGGAAGCCCTCAATGGCAATGTCCATGTTAAAATGGGTTATATCCATGAGGAGTCATCTATCTTTCTGGATGGGCGCACCCATATGGAAAGTATCAAACACATCAAACATATGTAAACCACATGTTTGACCTGTTCCAAATATTCCATTCCAGCCAGTACAATGAGCCCGTCCTCCTATAGCTCATCCCACCAGCCTCCTGTGCTGTACATGTACCGCATCAACGCAGATGCTCTTCTTGGCAATCTTGCTCTATGCTAAGGGCTCCATCTAGTGGCAAAAATATTTTCATGACCAGAAAGTGTCTGACACTGGTGTCACACACACACACAATCACACATGCACATGCACGCGTGCAAACACACACTCTGCGCCGCTGGTTGGTCACAAACGGATGTGAGTGAGTGTGGAACCTGCAGCTGTAGATGAGGAGGTTTGGCTGGTTTGCTGATATAGTTAGGCTGGGGATTCAGGCCAAACAGTGTTGAGTCTATTGCAAAATCCCAATTAAATCTTCCTCCTTGTAAGAACCTTCCAACCTTCCACGCTCACATACTGTACGTAGGTGGATATATCCTTTATGGATCACTAGCTAAGAAAAGCGTTATTGAATATTTGACTGATTATGATTAATCCGACTCATTGGACAGGGAGCTCACCTCCCCCTAACCACCACCTCTTCTTTATAACTGATATGCAACTTTTTTCATAATGAATCAGTCAAATATTCAATTACTCTTTTATTGGGTCATGATCCATAAAGGATATATCCCACTCATGTAAAGTATTCAGTGATGGAAAGAGTACCGAATTGCATACTTGAGTAAAAGTAAAGATACAAAAAAACACTTAAGTAGTACATTCAAGTATTTTTACTGAAGTACTTCACACCACTGAAAGTATGTGAGCGTGATGATGGAAGGTTCTTACAAAGAGGCAGCTTTAATAGGAATTTGGCAATAGACTCAACACTGTTTGGCCTTAAAAGCTTTAAAATAGTAAAAGCAAGCTAAGCATTAATTTAAAGTATGCTCGTATTTTAAATAATTTTTTTGTTCCCTTTTTTGTTCCTTTTTGTTCCCTTTTCATAAAATGAGTTTGGCATTTCCGTAGAAGGCTGGAGATTTTCTTCAAGAAGGAAAATGTATTTTCAGTACAAAAATAAACGTTTTTTGAAGAAAAAATTACATTCTTCCCATATAATTGATATATTGCTTATCATAGAATCTTTGGACGAACCTGCAGGGACCAGAGTGTAATTATGTTGCTACTGCAGAGTGATAAAAAAAATGTATTATAAACTGGGTGGTTCGAGCCCTGAATGCTGATTGGCTGACAACCGTAGTATATCACGGGTATGGCAAAACATTTATTTTTACTGCTCTAATTACGTTGGTAACCAGTTTATAATAGCAATAAGGCACCTCGGGGGTTTGTGGTATATGGCCAATATACCATAGCTAAGGACTGTATCCAGCCACTCTGCATTGCGTCGTGCTTAAGAACAGCCCTTAGCCGTGGTATATTGACCATATACAACACCCCCTCGGGCCTTATTGCTTAAATATAAACCAAAAGCTCTGTAAATAAATGGGAGAGTATTCCCTTCTCCATAAATCTACTGTAGGCCTGGAAGGACATTGATATACACTAAATCCTTGATTATGTTGTTTATTTTTATTAACTATTTGTGTTGTTGAGTATTGTTTCACATGATTATATTCTTAACATTAGCAAAAGTGAATAGAAATATGTCCGATTAAAATAGGACTTTTATACCCTGCCTAGCATTAAGTTATGCTGACACACCTCTTTCTCTCTAACACTTCATTATGTTGCGGTGACATTGTAATAGGTGCTGTCGTAAGCACTGTAACATTGCAAACTGTAAATTGTAAACTACAGTTACATGGCAGGCTGTCACTATAGATTTTCACACTTCCAGTGCAATACACCGTAGTCACTATAAAAAGAGGTTGTGCAGTTTAACATAAACTTACAGTACAAGCCAGATGTTTGAAAGAGAAAGATCATCTATACTACTTAGTCCAAAACTTTTCCCCTGTTGCTGCTCTGGTTCTGAGGGTTGAATCGTGCTAAACTGAGAGCCTGCAGGTGCAGCTATAGACTGAACCCTGGGGGCTTACACATTACTTCCCCATGTCAACTGAATTCCATGTTTACTCTGCTGTCCATTCACATTCCTTCCTCTGCTGCTGTCACAGCTGAACAATGTTTTGTGGAATTTCATTGCCAACGATGCTGACGTAATCTGGTGATCTTTATTACATCTTTACTACAACTAGTGTGAAAAAAATAAAAGAGGAGTTTGAATAGTCATATCTAATCTGTGAAAAATAACTTGTCATTTACATCTAGAACATCAAGTGGACCAAGCTTTAGAGTCAGCAAGAAATAATATTGAACCAGAAAAAAAGAGAGCGAAACCACGCTGTAATCTCTATGGGTTTGACTTCCTGTCACAGACTGCAGCTTTAGTTAGCAACATGTGAAGACTTGCACAAGAGGCTGCTAAGGGGAGGACAGAAAGCATGTGTTTTATACTATTCCATTTATTCCGTTCCAGCCATTATTAAGAGCCCATCCTCCCCAATTAAGGTACCACCTGCCACCTGTGGCAGAGCTACACTATATATCCCTCAGCCTCTTTGCATGGAGTAAACTCCCTGCTTGCTCTCTATAATGATGGTCAGCAGCATGTGTTATGAATGTATAGCCAAGAAAAAACACAACAAACAGAGAAATATGAGTTCTGTAGATAACTTTATATAACCAAATTCCAAAGCCATCAGTTTCCATTAACTGTATAATGCAGGCTGAATTATATAACTTATATTGGTTTGAAAGCCTACATTGATATGTTTTGATATGTGTTGATATAGACAAGAATTAGCCTATACGACCTGTCATAGAAAGATCGTGGGTTACTGAAATAGAGCTCGATAACTTCAGTTTAGTTTCTTTGAGGAGTGTCAAGTGTTTTATCGTGGGAAGCCCATTTCCAATGAGCTCTTCATGCATGCCATCCGAAAGAATGTGAAACATTTGGACTTGTTCAAGATGATGCCAAGGAGCATTAATTTGCCTATCTGAAAGACACATGGAAGATCACAGGAATAAAGTCTATTCTGTGTGTGTGTTTGCGTGTGTGTTTGCGTGTGTTTATCATAATGTTTCACCTCATGCAATAAGCCTTTATTACATATTGTCACATTATTCATTTAAATGTATTTTTATTTTATTTAACCTTTATTTAACTAGGCAAGTCAGTTAAGAACACATTCTTATTTACAATGACGGCCTACCCCGGCCAAACCAGGACGATGCTGGGCCAATTGTGCGCCACCCTATGGGACTTCCCAATCACGGCCGGGTGTGATACAGCCTGGATTCGAACCAGGGACTGTAGGGACGCCTCTTGCACTGAGATGCATTGCCTCAGAATGTTTGTGGTAAAGTCCAAAAGTTCCTTTTGAAAAGGGGCGGTCTCCAACCAAGTGCATAAGCCTTTATCATTTATTGTCACATTATGAAAATTATCTGTTTTATTCATCAGCATTTTTGAGGTAAAGTCCAAAAGTTCCTTTTGAAAAGAGGCGGTCTCTGACCAAGTGCAAGTAACTGGTTCATCTCCGCGGTGGGACATTCAGCTATTGTGCGTGTTGGGGAGGGAACTCGAAAGTCTCAGCGTTGTTATACTTCAATGAAAGGACGCGGAAGTAAACAGTCTTTAACGGATTTGTTTTATTTAACCTTTATGATTTTACGAATATGACGTTTTCCTTTTGATGCGAACTTGCGAAATGTTGACTGAAATTATGATCTAGTTGGCAAAGCCCTGGCTGGCTGCGTAAATTCCCCGACCTCTTGTGACTGTCAACGCGTGGCTCTTTACATGAGATAAAGGTAAATATCATATTGCAATATATAGTTTACCCATTTGAAGAATGCTTGATTATTCTTACATACGTGATGCAACCATCAATGTAAATGTAAATGTAATATACCCACCGTTATATGGGTAGCCAAATCATGTCACCAAAATGACCAAACCTCTTATAATGTCATGCTGGCTTGAAGAAAGACACTGCTTGCAGAGCAATCCATTCAACTTCAGCGACTGGTTTATAGTCATCGAAGTCTCTCTCTCTCTAATCTTAGGAACAGCTGTTACAGTCATACCCACTCCACTTTTTCTGTAATGTAATTAATTATAATAATTAGTCAGCTTCCTCTCATCTGAATTGTGAATCGTTGCTCTTTAGTGGTTAGAGAACTGTCTCTCTCTCCCTATAAGTTGTTGGAAATCTTTTAGATTCTGAATCTATGGCAACTAACCGGACAATTGAAAGAAGTGCCACATAGTGTACTTTAACTAGCTGTTTGATACAAGCAATAACTGTCCCCAGTAACCAACAGTTGTCCACAGACATTGGTGAAAAGGATATGCAATATAGTTCTGGAGCACATAAGTAGGCTATGAGACAACTTGTTACCATATTATGCAATGCTATTATAAATGTATAACAACAAGGATATTATCTTTGACCTAACAGTTGAAACATTTTCATTATTGTTAAATTATTTGAAAACGAACTTTACATATAGTCCCCCTGCCCATGCCATGGTGATGTGAAAGGTATTTTGAAATAGATTTTTGCGTGAACGTTTTTTTCTCATTGGTTTGTGTGCTCAGTGCTCTACAAGGTCAAATAGCTTCTCCTCTGGGATGTGGTAATGTATGAGTCGTAGGAGATAAGTTCAACAATAGTTGTATTTATGTGATGAGGAAGTATGTTCAAAATGTGTTTTCATTTGATATGAAACTCAGTTCAAATCGAAAGCCACTGAAGAGGACAGGTGCACTATTGTGCAAGCTTTATAAGTTAACATTTTTGGGGGGTTGTTTATTTGCTGAAACAAGGTCCTCGATTCAATCATAGTAGGCTAGCCATGTCAGTCTAATTGACATAGTGTGAGCTACTATGGTGTGTCAAATAGATTACAAACAGTACAGTATCACTGGATCTTTCAATGCTTTACATGGCAGTAAATTGTTGTTTACTAAAATATATAGAACTTGTTGAATTTGGATTTCCCATAATTGAGAATGGATGGATATTTATAAATGTATATACAGTATTGTCTCGTGCTGTTCTCCTCAGTGCTGGGTAGTTGGATGTCATAGTTACTCTCAAAAACACATTCTGCACATTCCTCACTAATCTCTGATTTGTGAAGTGTAGAGAAATGTTTAGTGCCTTCACATAGTTAGGCTTTGCATAATGTAAATCCTTAATTATAAAACTTTCCATTTCTAACATTTCCAACAAAGAAAATGATGCACGCTACTCCGTAATAGATCTTACCACTTCTACAATGTCCGTTATTTAATAAAGATATCTGTTTAAGACATCATAATCCTATTTCCTTGACTAATGGTGGAATATTTGTCCCCACAAGACTGTCTCTCTCTAACAACCTACTGGGCTGTTGAGGAGGCACAAAAGTGCTAAGAAAAAATCCAGCTAAAATTCATGTGGGCAGTGAGAGTCAAAACCACTGCAAATATCCCCTTCACCCAGGTTACTGTACCAGGGGAGCTCTAGGGATGTTGGCACACCAACATGCCCCTGGCTCACCTCACTGGTGACATGTTACTAGAGTAGATCCCCTCTGCTCTGCACTGTCTCTTCCCAGGGGCTTGGCTACTGTTTTGTTACAGTTTTACATGTTTGAAACTTCCATCCTCTAGAGCAGTGATTCCCAAACTTGTTATAGTCCCGCACCCCTTCAAACATTCAACTTTCAGTACCCCCTCTAGCACCAGGGTCAGCGCACTCTACAATGTTGTTTTTTTGCCATCATTGTAAGCCTTCCACACACACACTATACGATACATTTATTAAACATAAGAATGAGTGTGAGTTTTTGTCACAACCCAGCTCGTGGGAAGTGACAAAGAGCTCTTATAGGACCTGGGCACAAATAATAATATAATAATAATAAATAATTTTGTTCTTTATTTAACCATCTTACCTATAAAACCTTATTTGTTAATTGAAAATTGTGAATAACTCACCACAGGTTAATGAGAAAGGTATGCTTGAAAGGATGCACATAACTCTGCAATGTTGGGTTGTATTGGAGAGAGTCTCAGTCTTAAATAATTTCCCACACACAGTCTGTGCCTGTATTTAGTTTTCATGCTAGTGAGGGCTGAGAATCCACTCTCACATAGGTACAGGGTTGCAAAGGGCATCAGTGTCTTAACAGCGTGATTTGCCAAGGCAGGATACTCTGAGCGCAGCCCAATCCAGAAATCTGGCAGTGGCTTCTGATTAAATAAAATTTCACAGAACCGCTTGTTGCAATTTCGATGAGACTCTCTTGTTCAGATATCGGTAAGTGGACTGAAGGCAGGGCATGAAAGGGATAACGATTCCAGTTGTTTGTGTCATCCAGTACCTGCAATAGCTCACCCAACTCACTCAGGTGCTCCGCTATATCACATTTGACATTGTCCGTAAGCTTGAGTTAATTTGCACACAAAAAAATCTTACAATGATGGAAAGACCTGTGTTGTCCTTAATGCAGACAGAGAAGAGCTCTAACTTCTTAATCATAGCCTCAATTTTGTCCCGCGCATTGAATATATTTGCAGAGTGTTCCTGTAATCCTAGATTCAGATCATTCAGGCGAGAAAAAACATCACCCAGAGAGGCCAGTCATGTGAGAAACTCGTCAACATGCAAGCGGTCAGACAAGTGAAAATTATGGTCAGTAATGAAAACTTTAAGCTCGTCTCTCAATTAAAAAAAACGTGTCAATACTTTGCCCCTTGATTACCAGCGCACTTCTGCATATTGTAAAACCGTTACATGGTTGCTGCCCATATCATTGCTAAGTGCAAAAAATACACAAGAGTTCAGGGGCCTCGCTTTAACAAAGTTAACCATTTTCACTGTAGTGTCCAAAACGTCTTTCAAGCTGTCAGGCATTCCCTTGGCAGCAAGAGCCTCTCGGTGGATGCTGCAGTGTACCCAAGTGGCATCTGGAGCAACTGCTTGCATGCATGTTACCACTCCACTATGTCTCCCTGTCATAGCTTTTGCACCATAAGTACAGATACCAACATGAGCAGCAGCTGTGTTTGGCTACATACGGACCGTTAGTGGAATTCCCGCGAGAGAGTAACAGTTAATGTGATTGGATGTTCATTATTTGACTAGGCTACCTGTATTTGACATTGTGTTGTTATTTCGCTGAACACTAGATGGTTTAATTTTATTTTTGGCAGTGAAACAAGGCTACTCAGGTGATTAAAAAACCTCACCCAAGTGTATAGCCCCGTTGGAAAATATAAATGGACTGTTTGAAAATGTGAAGAAAAACAAATATTATGATTATTTAAAAAAAAATGTGTATCACATTTTTATTTGGCGTACCCCCGACGGCATTGCGCGTACAAATACCTGCTCTAGAGCACTCAACTCTTACCCTGTGAGGTCCGTAGCCTGCTGGTTTTCTGTTCTTCCTGATAATTAATTACACACACCTGGTGTCCCAGGTCTAAATCAGTCCATAATTAGAGGGGAACAATGGACAAATGCAGTGGAACTGGCTTTGAGGTCCAGAGTTGCATTCGAGGGCTTTAGAGTGACGACAACGAGGTTCTGTCTGCGTGTGTGTGTGTGTGTGTGTGTGTGTGTGTGTGTGTGTGTGTGTGTGTGTGTGTGTGTGTGTGTGTGTGTGTGTGTGTGTGTGTGTGTGTGTGTGTGTGTGTGTGTGTGTGTGTGTGTGTTCACGGCTGTCTAATACCATAATTGTCCTGACAGCAGAATGATTAAGTAGTTTGTGGGATGTATTTGACCAGTGTTTTTTACAAAGATTTTATCAGTGGTTTATGCTCATTGGGGTGGGGTAAGGGGTTTAGTGGTGGTCAGCGTAGTGTCTTATCTTACTGTATCTCTCTCGTCAGTGTAGTGTCTTACCTTACTATATCTCTCTTGTCAGTGTAGTGTTTTACCTTACTGTATCTCTCTTGTCAGTGTAGTGTCTTACCTTACTATATCTCTCTCGTCAGTGCAGTTGACAGTATTTTGAGATTTGTTGGATGTATGCAGTTTATGTACATGCCTTTTCAGCAAGCTGCTGGGATATGTATTATCTAAAATCAAAAGTAAGAGTTATATTGATAATGTTTATGAGGGCTAATCTGCAATGGAAACAGGAGGTTCACTTCATTAGTTCCATTTATTAGTAAAACAGAGCCATTCGGTGAGGCAAGTGATTTAAAACTGAAGTGCCTGTTTGGGTGCATGCATGTTTTACTGTGTTTACGGCACATGGTTTTATGGAGCGAAGGAGTTAGATAACACAGATTGAGTGCACTTCTGTGTACACACATGGTTTTATGGAGCGAAGGAGTTAGATAACACAGATTGAGTGCACTTCTGTGTACACACATGGTTTTATGGAGCGAAGGAGTTAGATAACACAGATTGAGTGCACTTCTGTGTACACACATGGTTTTATGGAGCGAAGGAGTTAGATAACACAGATTGAGTGCACTTCTGTGTACACACATGGTTCAACTGAAGTGGGAATCATTTAGATTAAACTATTTGTTGAGTTTATGTCAATGGAATGTGTGGTGATATCCCTTGACCTTCTCCTTGTTCATCCAAACCTCCAAGAAATAAGACTCTTGTTATCATATGTGGGCTACCGAGTGGCACAGCGGTCTGAGGCACTGCATCTCAGTGCAAGAGGTGTCACTATAGTACCTGGTTTGAATCCAGGCTGTATCACATCTGACAGTGATTGGGAGTCCCATAGGGCGGAGTGAAATTGGCACAGCGTCGTCCGGAGTAGGCCGTCATTGTAAATAATAATTTGTTCTTAACTGGCTTGCCTAGTTAAAGGTTACCTTTAAATAAAACAATTCTATTAAACTGATATGTGAGCTATTACTGTCAATAAGTGAATATGTTGTGTTGACTTTAGAGAGAGAGAGACAGAGGAGAGTTTCCTCCTCTGGTTTAATGAATAGTTCCTGTCTGGTAAAGAAAACGAGAGAGAAAGAGATACATCTGGGTCTGACAGAAACACACATAGTTTGAAACGATTTTCTTCATGTAATTGAATTGAATCTTCAGTTGTCCTCATGTTGTTTATGCGGCCTTCCATCCGGCTTAGTAGAGCTCTGTGAATGATTCTCATTATCATCTATCTACCCTCACTCATATCCGCTCTGAATAAGACAGAGAGGGGGAACAGAAGGGGTATTTTACTGCAGAGTAGGAGTTTTAATCAGGGTACAGGATTGGAGCCGTGGTGAGCAATAGAAGCTGATACTACAGCGCTGTCATTGGCTCCCTCCGGTGTCTGATGGCTGAATAGGTAGAGAGGTAGGGCTGGGATAGATTTATGAAATTGTATGTAATCATGTGAATCTATGGTTCTGGGGATGGATAATGTATGTGATTTTGGAGCATGCACTGCAGACGCCCCTTCAACCACACACACGTGGGAGAGCAGCAAATTGAACATCAAAGATAATTACCATCATGAGATTTCAATCTCTAAAAATTACGCTGTTTTTTTTTTTACTTAATTGAAAGGGGAAATGGACAGCTCCTGATGTTGTTTGTCCTCCTCTGACTCGCTCTTCTGCCTGTTCCTCCATGCTCATGTCTGTTTATGTATCCCGTAGGTAAACATTAACACATGGTGAATGCTACGAACTACCGAAACAAGAATTGTTCTCTCCTCAGTTTCGTGACAGAAGGTAAGGGGAAGTGTCTGGCTCAGACAACTTTTCTCTGGTTTGCTTCCATTTCAAAATTATTTTCCAGTTTCCCCATTTCTTTATTTCTCATTTTCCAGATCTAAACTTCATAGTTAGGAATGGGATATATTTATCTAAAGTTATACTTAGGCTTGTGTTCAGAAGGATACAACCGAACCAAAGGGTTTTGAAACTAAATCTGTGTTCTTATTGCACAACTCCTCTTATGTCATCTCCTCCATTTCAATTTTTTCCCCCACTTTTTATCCCACTGAATGTATTTCCCCCATGCAATGGCTGTTACAGCCTCAGGTGCAATATTCACAGATTACAGAATGTACAGCATAGTCTAGTCTTGGCTGGTAACAATTGTATTTTGCAAACCACCACTGCACCACCTCAGCAGAATTACCCCACCAGAGTTAAGTTACTGGCAATGTCGACCTAAAATACAAGTATACAGTAAGCTGTTTAAACAGTGCAGTTATTTGTAGGCCTATGTTCCTTATAGGAGCTAAGGACTAAAAGGTCTAATGCAGCCATTTTCATCTCAATATCAAATAATATCTGATTAACAATAAAGTATCTTACTGGGATTTTTTAAAATTAAAATGGTAGAAAAGAAACAAAATAGCTTCTCAGCTAGAAGTAAGCTAGGACTCTCTGGGAGTAGTCTGAGTGAGGAGGAGAAAACTGAAAACTATAGCTGTTATTGGCAAAGAGGTAGAAGGCTGCGGGTCTGACAGAGATCATTGAGGCGCGATTATAATTGTTCGTGCTGCAGGTGGAAGCTGGCGATCAGACAGACAATTTTGGGGATGAGAATATTTTTTTGAAAATGCTACAGACAGCTATATCGGTCTGTCATACAGGACTAGTAAAACATTGTTTTTGCATTTTTTAATAATTATTCTTTTTAGGGGGTGCTGCAGCACTCTCAGCACCCATACTTCCTGTGGCTATGATCAGGTGTGTGTGTAGTCTCAATTAAAATAGTAAACTATAGACTACGCATGGGCGGAGAAGCAGGGGGCAGTTATCTTTCCAATGAAATTAACTTCCAAAATATGATTAGGCTATCGTTTACATTGCCTAGAAATACATATTGATCACCTTTTTTTAATTTATTTTTTATCTCTGTCTGAAAATTGTCCCACTCCTAAAAGGTAAGCTATAAAACGTTTCTCAAGAGAAAGTGAAAGTGTCTGCTCTCTTCAAACAACGTCTAACCTATTGGCTGATATAGCCCAGTAACACCGATAGCCTAATATAACGGGCCACGTGAGAATCTCTGGTAATTTAACTGATTTCTTATGTTATTTTTTGCTCATTTTGATATTGCCTATATAGGGCACACAATTGCTAGGACCATGGCTGGCAAGTGAGTTGCGTCACGTGAGTTGCGTCACATACTCCTGAAGTAACATTGCGGGACTGCGGTTGGGTTCGGGACACGTTCTTGCAGTAGCGGGTGGGAGTCGGACAGAGAGCCAGCGGGAGGGGGCGGGTGCGGTATCAAAAGCTGCGGGTGCGGCCGGAATGAAGAAATCAGTCCCGCACGGAGTTTGGAACTCTCTTTCATATTGGTCTATAAACTAATTTACTGCCAAAGCTCCATCCCACCAAAACAGGATGATATTTCAGGTTGTCTTTTTATACAGCCTGTACACTAAAATGGCATTATCATCATTTTCACAATTTCACAGTATTATTCTAACCTCAGTGTCGAAATATATCTAAAACACAGGAAATAACATGTTTGACTGCACTGTATAGTTTGCTTACTTTGAAACTACCAGCCCACAACTCTCCCTGACTCATCTCATTCCATAGACCAACTGCAGTCCTTCTGCCTCCCTATTCCAACTCTTTGACCCTTCCACCTCTCGCCATGGAAGCCAGAGGAAAGTACGAGTTTAATGCTACGGCTGAGGATGAGCTGAGCTTCCGAAAGGGAGACATCCTGAAAGTGAGTATGACCTGAGAGAGAATGGGAGGAGACACATTACAATTCAGAATAGCGTGCCATAGTAAGACTAAAGAATGACAGTAGTACAACTGAGTGTGGGACTTGACTTTAAAGACACATTCCACTAATCTAATTCCTAAATTCTACACACAAAGTTCTACTGTTGTATTCTGCTGTAATATTAAACCTAAACAGTGAGCTCTGTTGTTTTTGTTTATCTCTGTTCCCTAATCAGATTCTAGGTAGTCAAGATGAGTGGTTTAAGGCAGAGCTGCATGGACAGGAAGGCTTTGTGCCCCAAAACTACATT
Source organism: Salvelinus fontinalis (assembly GCF_029448725.1). Taxonomy (NCBI): domain Eukaryota; kingdom Metazoa; phylum Chordata; class Actinopteri; order Salmoniformes; family Salmonidae; genus Salvelinus; species Salvelinus fontinalis. Next base: position 72,590,817 of record NC_074666.1, on the reverse strand, counting down.
GAGAGACAAACCCCAAGGTGAAATAAAGTTACTCATTCTCATCCATAAAATGTATTTGAACACACACATACAACATGAGTTTGTATGCTTACAGTAAGTACAGTATAGCCACATCTGTATACTGTATCTCTCTCTGTCCAGCTGGTTCAAGGAGACGGCAAGCCGCAGCTCTGCTGAGGAGCTCCTGATGTCTAGGGAGGTGGGGGGATTCCTGATCCGTGGCAGTCAGAGCTCCCCTGGAGAATTCTCCATCTCTGTCAGGTGGGTGGGTGTAGGCTCAGGCCAGGGTATTACAGGGAGCTCACTGATCACAAAACAGTACCTAGGCCAGGGTATTACAGGGAACTCACTGATCACAAAACAGTTAGAGTTTACACCGCATGAACTCTGTCAAATGTGCTAACATGTTAACCTGCAAAACTCATCTGTGAACATTTTCACAATCTCCCTCCATTTCTCATGAAATGTCTATGAGCCAGGGAAGAGTTCCGTTTCTGTCGGCTATACTTGATAATACTGGTACAGCTTTTCCTTGCAATATCTAACATAAGCCAGCAGGGGACAATGATAGTACTGCACCAGAGAAACAGTTGACTTTGGTTTTATGGAATAGAACAGAACACAATTAAATTGTTTGAATCATAACTCATCACATCCTATCATTGTTTATTTATTTTTATTTAACCTTTATTTAACCAGGATAAGCCCATTGAGACCCAGACTCTCTTTTTCAAGGGAGACCTGGCCAAGAAGGCAGCAACAATCAATACATTACAGAATTAAAACATACAACAATACAACAACATGATCCAGCCTAAAAAAGTCTCCCATCAAGATTTTAAATTAATTCATATCTATATTCATTCATATCATATCATTCATAACATATCTAGATGAAACATGGATTGTAGACTATTTCATGCGTCTAGTGCACAAAAAGAGAAGGCAGTCTTGCCTAATACTGTGAATGTCCTCGGAACTTTAAGTAGCAACCACCTAGCAGACCGGGTATGGTAACTGCTGGTGGTGAAGGAGACCAGACTACAGAGGTAAAGAGGGAGTTTACCCAAAAGGGCTTTGTAGATGAACACATACAAATGTATCTTTCTGCGCATATAAAGTGAGGTCCAACCTACCAATGGTGGGTGAGTGACTTGGCATTTGTAATAAAGCGCAAGGATGCATGATAAACAGAGTCCAGTCTCTGTAAGACGGAGGAGGTTTGCATGCATATACAACAAGTCACCATAATCAATGACAGAGAGAAAAGGGGCTTGAACAAGCTTCTTTCTAGCCATAAGCGGGAAGCCAGCCTTATTACGAAAATAAAAACCCAATTTCAATTTAAGCTTTGTCATAAGATTATCCTCATGAACTTTAAAGGACAACTTGTCATCCAACCAAATACCTAGGTATTTGTAGGATGACACTTTTTCAATGAATAAGCCACCAGATGTGACAATGCTAACGTTCTCTGGCAGAGTTCTAGCTCTGGTAAAGGTGATGAATTTAGTTTTTTGTACATTCAAGACCAGTTTGAGACCATAAAGGGAAGCCTGCAGTGACTGAAAAGCAGTCTGGAGCTCTTCAACAGCCTGAACCAGAGAAGGAGCACATGAATATATGACTGTATTATCTGCATATAGATGTAACTTTGCTGGTTGTATCTCATTTCCCAAATCATAAATAACAATTGAGAACAACACAGGAGCTAAAATGGAACCCTGGGGCACACCTCTATTAATCTCAAGAAAGCTAGACTTGTGATTGTCAGTATATACACATTGTGTTCTGTTAGAAAGATAGTTCCTAAACCAATTTACTGCCCCTTCACTGAGACCAATGTTTCTGAATCTAGCTAGCAACAATTCATGGCCAACTGAATCAAAGGCCTTTGATAAATCCACAAACAGAGCAGCACATTGTTGCTTTTTATCAAGTCCATTAATGATGTTGTTTGCCACTGCCATAGCTGCAGTTGTGGTGCTGTGCCCCAATCTAAAGCCAGACTGAACCCCGCTCAGTATGTTCCTTTCAATTAACACGTTTTTTTAACTGTGAGTTCATTAGGGATTCATAGACTTTGGCCAGGATAGGGAGTTTAGAGATAGGACGATAGTTTTTAGCATCTGAGGGATCTCCTCCCTTTAGCAGCGGGAGGACATGAGCTGATTTCCAAATGCTGGTTATGTAATTGGTCAAGAGACTCAAGTTGAAAATGTGAGCCACACGTTCAGTAATAATACCAGCTGCTATCTTTAAGAGGTAGGGGTCCAGGTTGTCTGGACCTGCAGAATTTTTAGTGTCTATAGCCTTTAGTGCTTTATAGACCTCAGTATAAGAAACAGGCTCAAAGATCAAATGGTTCACATGAGGGCCTATATCATAGTTGACAGTAACAGAGCTTACATTAGAGGCCTGGGCCCCACCATTATCAAAAACTGAACCAGCAGATATGAAGTGCTTGTTAAAAAACCCTACAATATCGGCTTTATCCTTCACTTCATTAGAATCCATCATTAAATGGAAAGGAAGGCCAGAGGATACATTAGAACCTGACACTGATTTGATTAGCTTCCAGAACTTGGTAGGGTTGTTTAGGTTCTCTGTGACTGCATTTAAATAGTAATCTGATTTGGACTTCCTGATCAACCCTGTGTATTTGTTTCTTAGCGCTCTGAAGGAGGCCTAGTCAACAGGAGCACTTGTATGTCTAGCTTGAGCCCAATAAATATTTATCTTTCTAATGAATTCTGACAAGTTATCTGAAAACCAGGGATGGTCCCTTCCACTGATTCTAAATTTCTTCACAGGGGCATGCTTATCACAAATCGACACAAATTTCATATAAAAATAGTCCCAGGCAGTGTCAACCAGGGTTGGGGTCAATTCCATTTCAATTCCAATTAATTCAGACACTAAATCAAATTCCAAATCTTCCTCATTGAAAATAATTGGAATTGGAATGTCAGTGTACTTCCTTGTCACGACTTCAGCCGATGTCGGCCCCTCTCCTTGTTCGGGCGGCGTTCGGCGGTCGACGTCACCGGCTTTTTAGCCATCGCCGCTCCATTTTTCATTTATCCATTTGTTTTGTCTTGTTCCCTGCACACCTGGTTTTCATTCCCCAATCACACTACATGTATTTATTTCTCTGTTCACCCTCATGTCTTTGTGTGAGTTTGTTTTGTGTTACGTGTCTATGTTGACGAACTTTACTGGCATGCGTTTATTCCGTGTTTTATTTCACGAGGTATGTCATTGTGTTTATACCATATTATTGTGACTGTTTGCGCATTTGCATTTTTGCATTGGCTGGACGACGCAGAGGCGTCCGTCTGTTGGTTTCTCCTGCCTCAATAAAGTGTCCGCCTGTTCACAACTCTCTGCTCTCCTGCACTTGACTCCGCTCCCAGTATGCACACCATTGACATTCCTGAATTGACTGGAATTGAATTGGAATTGACCCTAAACCTGCATTGTACTGTATGTGACTAAGAGGCCAGATGTTGTATTGTGACATGCTTCACTGATATATAAAACCATACTTTCCCCTCAGACATGAGTTTGACGTGCAGCATTTCAAAGTGATGAAGGACAGCAAAGGCCACTACTTCCTTTGGTCAGAGAAGTTCACTTCCCTCAACAAGCTGGTGGACTTCTACAAGAACACTTCCATCTCCAAGCAACGGGACATCTACCTCAGAGACGGTAGCCGGGATGACCAGAGCCCATCCGCACCCCAACCGGTATTTCAGCCGTATATTATCTCAGTTCAATCAACTCTTTAGTGAAGGCTTCCTTCCCTTTCTTGACTTCCCACTCTTCTGTATCTTATATACTCTCAAGCACAGATACAGGAACTGAAATCAGTGTGCTATTGCACCAGAATGGTCAGTTAACCAATGGTATTGGTCTATTAACCAAAGTACCGCATGGTGATGTCACCATGGAAAATAAAACCTCTACACAGAAGGTCCTGTGTAGATTGTACTTTCAACCAGCAACTATCAGGAAATAACACTGATCAAATGTTTTTGTTAGTTTCATCAGCTGTTGTACAATATGATATAAAAACTACATGTTGACTGCACTGGGCCTTTATTAACCCTTTCCTGTCCACATCCTTCTGTTGTCAGTTGAAGAGGGGGAGTCTACCTGAGGAGAGGAGCTATGGGGCCCCTACTGCAGCCACGTCACACCGCAGGGCCTCAGACCTTCCTCACAGTCAGCAGGTAAACACCACTCACCCCAAAGTACAAACCTACACTACCTACAATGCAGTCTTTTGAATCATGTCGGTTTTTCAGAAGCTGCTATGTACCATGGTCATGTAAAACCATGTCATTGCTTTTATTTGATTTCATTGGGTTTGTAATGTTTTACTGTGATTCTGAAACATACTGTAGGTTGGTTTAAAGGTTAGAGTCTGACCTGAGTTCAACCTCTCTCCTCTCTTCCCCCAGAGTAAGAGACCTGGGATGGAGGAGAGGGCTCACACCATAGGCACCCCTGGTAGAAACACACCCCTAACCTCTCTCCCAGCCCCCCAAAGGACATCTGAAACCATACCTCATCCACAGGTACAGTAAGCCTACTATAGTCAGTAAATGGGGGCTCATCCTTGATGTCCTCTGAAATTACTGGTTTCTATGGCCAACTATTACCTAACACATGTTTGTGTGTGTGTGTGTGTGTGTGTGTGTGTGTGTGTGTGTGTGTGTGTGTGTGTGTGTGTGTGTGTGTGTGTGTGTGTGTGTGTGTGTACGTACGTACCAGAGGGCAGTCATGCAGGTGAAAGCAGTGTACGACTTCACAGCGGAGGAAGGGGACGAGCTAGGCTTCCGTGCAGGTGATGTCATTGACATTTTGGATCACTCTGATCCATCATGGTGGAAAGGAAGATTGCGGGGTAAAAGTGGTCTGTTCCCTGCCAACTATACCACACCATTATGAGGAAAGCTTAGAGAGAGAGAAGTCGCTCTTTGGACTTCTCCAATCATATGGACTGTGATGATAAGAGTCACCCACAGAAACTTCAGCCCCCCAAACTGTAGGACTAAAAAGAAATTGGTTCACATATGATTTCTCATAACATATGCTCACACATTTAATTTTATTTTAAAGCTGGTGCTCAGCATGATACAATTGACATGCCTAAATTATAAGCAGTGGTGGACTTACCATTAGGCAGAAGAGGCAATTGCCTCAGGCCTGACATCATCAAGGTGCCTTGTGAGCTGGGCCTAACAATAAAATACTAGCAATCTTCTTTTTTCCCCCAATAATGTCTGCATGAGACCCCACAAATGGTTTATAATAATGGAATATTCCACCTTGACAGAGTTCCCATGCATTGTTTCACGTGATATGACTTCACATTTGACTTTCATTGTAATTGAGCTGTATCAATGAGGTGCTTGCACAGCAGGGCAGAGAAATGTGCAATTAACGCAACCAGTGAAAATAAAAAGAAAGAAAGAAGATTTAACAGAAAAATGTTGTAAGTTAATGCATTTCTTTAGTCAAAAGACAAGTGCTGCTTGTAATACTGACATTGTCATTGAGGCAGAAGACATGTATGTGTAGACAATTTATCTGATGCAATCTGGCCAAACAGAGTATGGCATGTCATACGCTGTTTGGCCAGACAGAATCAGATACATTGGAACCATATAGAAAGACAGAGGGGCGTTGTTTGGATCACTAGGATCAAATCAAGTTTATTTTATATAGCCCTTCGTACATCAGCTAATATCTCAAAGTGCTGTACAGAAACCCAGCCTAAAACCCCAAACAGCAAGCAATGCAGGTGTAGAAGCACGGCGGCTAAGAAAAACTCCCTAGAAAGGCCAAAACCTAAGAAGAAACCTAGAGAGGAACCAGGCTATGAGGGGTGGCCAGTCCTCTTCTGGCTGTGCCGGGTGGATATTATAACAGAACATGGCCAAGATGTTCAAATGTTCATAAATGACCAGCATGGTCAAATAATAATCAGGAGTAAATGTCAGTTGGCTTTTCATAGCCGATCATTAAGAGTATCTCTATCGCTCCTGCGGTCTCTAGAGAGTTGAAAACAGCAGGTCTGGGACAGGTAGCACGTCCGGTGGATAATCGGATAATCTCCAGTGAGATAGTTTGTCACTTGCAAATTGAAGGAAATTGTTTGGATGCTACTTTAAGAAGTGATTGTTTGACAATCAGATGAAAACATCATGACTTGTGTTCATTTTAATCCCAGCCCCCGCCCCCACAGGAGGCCTTCTGCCTTTTGGTAGGCCGTCATTGTAAATAAGAATTTGTTCTTAACTGACTTGCCTAGTTAAATAAAGGTTACAGGTTAAACAAAAATGGCACATTAAAAGGTCATTTCTTTTTACAGTTAAATGATGTCTTTACTATAAAACCTATAACAAAATGTTATGCACCCAAATCACTAAGTCCGCCCCTGTTTATAAGGGAACTTCCACAACCCAACTACAGTGTGATATCCATTGAAGGTTGAAAACTGGGAGCTATGCTGCCACAAATTTACTGTATGGTACTACACTTTTTGTATTGCTACCTTTTTGTATTGTTTGTAGTGCTTGCTTTTAATTGTGAGGTCTCCATAGCAAATTATGTCTTGTTAGTGAACTACCAAATTTACAATGTCAGTTTGGGTATGCTTGTCATCTGTCTAAATTAAAACAATGATGTATATAAACCCTGGCTTGCTGATGCTATGTATTGGCCAATGAGATGCTTTGAAGCCACCGGTCAGCCATATTGTCACTCCTCAAAAGCAGTCTTCCATAGGAATTCATGGAATTCTTCAGTATTTAATTTAAATGTTTTTAGGACAAAATGACATGTAGTTGGGACAGTATTTAAAAAAAATGTCTCTAATGATCTGACACTGAGAACTAGTGTAACGACCCAGGGTTTATAAGCGCGGAAATCGACTCTGCCGCTTGAGCATGCTTTTGCGGCACAGTCGATAGCGCGCCGGACCTCGGGCTAGGAGGTCGAGGGTTCGAGAGCTGCTCCCTGCTTGTTTCATTACAATATATTCCTGACCTGCAGTGTTGGGTAATAGTGAACTACATGTAATTCAACTAGTCATTTAACTACATTTTGCAGTAGCTTAGTGGTAGTTGAACTAAATTCAATCTAGGTAGTGTTTTCAGTAGTTATCATTTTTTTTGCAATGTAACTGTAACGGCAACCTTCCTCCTCTTCTCGTGAAGAGGAGGTGTAGCAGGGATTGGACCAACACGCAGCGTAGCCAGTGCTCAACATGTTTAATAGACGAAAACAGTGAACACTTACAAATACAAAAATAACAAACGTGGCAAACCGAAACAGTCCTCTCTGGTGCAATGAACACAAAGACAGAAAATAACCACCCACAAACCCCAACACAAAACAAGCCACCTAATATGATTCCCAATCAGAGACAACACAAAACACCTGCCTCTGATTGAGAACCATATTAGGCCAAACATAGAAACAGACAAACTAGACACACAACATAGAATGCCCACCCAGGTCACATCCTGACCAACACTAAAACAAGTAAAACACACAAGAACTATGGTCAGAACGTGACATTAACGTTGTAGTAGCTACTGGAAATACACACTAATTTTATTTCAAATAAAGTAAAATATGTGTGAAGTAGGCAATCGTTTCCATTCTTTTTCAGCATCAGATTTGCCTAATCCAATTACTACAGCGTTACATTGCAAAAAAAAGGAATTAACTACTGAAAAGACTACCTAGATTTGAATTTAGTCTTGCAATTTGTAGTCTATGACATTTCAGATTTACATATGATCATTTTTCACAAACAAGTTTGGATGTAGTAAACTACGTTTCAAAGTAACTTTAGTTAAGTAAACTATATTTTCCTTAAGGGAAGCATTAGTGTAGCTTAACTTCTTCCAGAGTGAAGTAATTGGTGGCTTGGTAAACTAGCCTACAGTACCAGTCAAAAGTTTGGACACACCTACTCATTCAAGGGTTTTTCTTTATTTTGTACTATTTTCTACATTGTAGAATATTAATGAAGACATCAAAACTATGAAATAACACATATGGAATCACGTAGTATGCAAAAAAAAGTATTTTAGATTCTTCAAAGTAGCCACCCTTTGCCTAGATGACAGCTTTACACACTCTTGGCATTGTCTCAACCAGCTTCACCTGGAATGCTTTTCCAACAGTCTTGAAGGAGTTCCCACATATGCTGAGTGTAAGGGGTGCGAACTGGTGGCAGAGAAGTCAGACGCAGGAGAGAAATAACTGTGTTTCCAACAGCGCAGTTTATTAACAAAACAGAATAATAAAATAAATGGGTACATAACCCAACGCACACCAGGACAGACGTGCACAAGCACTTACAATAAACAATCACCGACAAGGACATGAGGGGGAACAGAGGGTAAAATACATAACATGTAATGATGGGATTGGAATCAGGTGTGATGGAAGACAAAACCAAAGGAAAATGAAAAGAGGATCAGCGATGGCTAGAAGGTCGGTGACTTCGACCGCCGACCGAACAAGGAGAAGGACCAATTCGGCGGAAGTCGTGACACTGAGCACTTGTTGGCTGCTTTTCCTTCACTCTGAAATGTTAAAAGTTCTTGACATTTTCCGGATTGACTGACCTTCATGTCAAAGTAATGATGGACTGTCATTTCTCTTTGCTTATTTGAGCTGTTCATGCCATAATATGGACTTGGTCTTTTACCAAATAAGGCTATCTTCTGTATACCACCCCTACCTTGTCACAACAAAACTGATTGGCTCAAACACATTGAGAAGGAAAGAAATTCCACAAATTAACTTTTTACAAGGGACACCTGTTAAGTGAAATGCATTACAGGTGACTACCTCATGAAGCTGGTTGAGAGAATGCCAAGTGTGCAAACCTGTCGTCAAGGCAAAGGGTGGCTACTTTGAAGAATCTCAAATATAAAATATATTTTTATTAGTTTAACACTTTTTTGGTTACTACATGATTCCCTTTGTGTTATTTCATAGTTTTGATGTCTTAACTCTTATTCTACAATGTAGAAATTAGTAAAAATAAATAAAAACCCTGCAATGAGTAGGTGTAACGATCGTTTTCGGGAGAAAGACAGGAGGACCAAAGCGCAGCGTGGTAAGTGTTCATGATGATGTTTTTAATTAAACTCAGAACACTAAACAACACAATAAACAATGTGAACAAACGAAACAGTACCGTGTGGCGACAAACACTGACACGGAAGACAAACACCCACAAACCAAAAGACAAAACAGGCTACCTAAATATGGTTCCCAATCAGGGACAACGATTGATTGTCTCTGATTGAGAACCATATCAGGCCAAACACAGAAAACCAACACAGAAATAGAAAACATAGATTACCCACCCAACTCACGCCCTGACCAACTAAAACAAAAGACAAAACAAAGGAACTAAGGTCAGAACGTGACAGTAGGTGTGTCCAAACTTTTGACTGGTACTGTATATTTTCAGAGTAGCTTCCCCAACACTGCTGACCTGTGACCAAATGTTTTTTTTTAATGTATGTCACAGAACCAGAGTATCCAATAAAAGTATCCGAAGCACAGGGTCTGATAAATACATTTGGAATTGAACTGTTTTAGTTTTTGCTTTGAGTCATTTCATTTTAGTTGGCTAGATATTACAACATCATGTAGGCAAATTTATCTGTATTGAGTTCTATGTTAAACCTACAAGCATATACACTACAATATCAATGTGCTTTACGTGACACCACTCAATTCTTGGTTGGCCTTTATGAAAATTCAAAATAATCACATTCTCCATGCAAGAATTACCTCAACCACACAAAGATGGCGCCGTACTGTATGGTTGCCGTCTTTGCTATTTTGTGATTATTTTTTCTTGTTTTATAGTAAGCCTACTACTTATATTGATTACTGCATTGTTGGGAAAGAGTTTGCAAGAAAGACATTTAACTGTTCTTGTGCACGTGACAATAAAACTTGACATTTGAACTAGATTATAACAGTTTAGAACTCCTCCCCCTACCTCTTGAACGTCACCTGTGTACGCGCCCAACACCTACAGGTAAAGGTGTATGCTACGGAGAAGTGCGGGGGAAGGAACAATTAACGGTTGGGAAAATTCCGGATACCGCTGCTATGGCCGAGTCTCAGCTTCTGTGCATGGACGAAGATCACGTCAACGAAAAGATACCCGAATCCAAAGCAGAGTTCTACTACTGCGAGGAGCAGCGAGCCGCGCTCGAGCAACTATTGAAGAACGGTGATGGCGCGTTCAAGATGCGACTGACAGAGGACAACGTCAGAGACTTTCTATCCGCTCGCGAGATTAAATGGATTCGAAAAACTTTTGATGAATATGATTCGGATAGTGAGTCCGAGAAGGGCGAATACGAAAAGGCTCAGGAGTCCAATGCAGACTCGGGGGTCCACTCCACATACTGGCCTCAGATGTCGGACACGGATGTCCCGCCGCTTGACATCGGCTGGCCAGGCAGCACTAGTTTTTATAAAGGTGTTACGCGAGTATCCGTGCACACGCACCCACCCAAAAACAAGGGGCCCCATATAAAAGAGGTTGTCAGGAGACTCATTCAAGAATCTAACAAGGTAATTCCAGTTCTAATATAAATTGATAACGGCATATTACACGTGAATAACGTAGTTTACATAAATTCTTCTTTGCCCTAAATTATTGAGTGAGGCCCTCACATTGTTCTCCCTCATTCTTTGTAGCTCAGAACAGTTTACAAATTACTTTGAATCCTGAGTCAGCATGACACTGAATCATGCATGTGTTCTTCATCTTGACTGTTAATTTAATGTAAACTTCTCAACTGTCTTAGTGTCAGTTCTAGTGACCTATTTATCAGATCTGAATGTGTCAGTGTAGTTACTACAGTCGCTACATAGGCCTTGTGACAACAAACTCCTTTTTTGACATGAGGTTTTATTACCTACTTCTCAGGTAGCCTAGTGCTTAGAGCATTGGACCAGTAACCGAAAGGTTGCTAGATCGAATCCCGAGCTCACAAGGTAAAAATCTGTCTTTCTGCCCCTGAACAAGGCAGTTAACCCACTGTTCCTAGGCCGTCAATGTAAATAAGAACTGGTTCTTAACTGACTTGCCTAGTTAAGGCTTAGGACAGCCAGGTCCTTGCTCATCTGAGGAGTCTTACTTGAGGAGTCGTACTGTAAAATGAACCAAGGCGATTAGCAACAATGTAAAACATCTACTTCTATTTAGATTTTATTATGAAATGAAACGATGACATAATTGACCATTGTTGATTATTGACTATTGATTTATGTTATGCTGTTATTATCATAGATATAGAACACTGATGTGGTAATCTCAATCATCTACATTTTCCCCTTCATCACGTCATTACGTTCTACAAGGACTTATCAACAGTTAACAGAAGTTTTGAAATGAATGTTCACAGTAGATCTCTAACTGGATGGAACACATGCAGTAGATAGGGATGTTGTAACAAGCGAAGCCACATGTGGAGGAGCTGGAAAGGCCAGACATTTCACAGTTCTAAATGTCAGACAGTTTCACATCAGAACCTGTAACAAGTCATTCAAAAGCGTTTCCCCAGCCTCACGTCAGTGTTTAAAAACACATCCACACCAGGCTTTCTCCTCCCACATCCACTGTAATTCAACTCACTCAATCAAGAGTCCCTCCCCCTCTAAATGGCTGGGTAACCTGTCAGTCATGCTGCCTGAGACTAAATGTCTGGAGGAAGAACACGCATAACTCTGGGGCTAAGCTTGGCACAGGAGGACACGGCTATAGGGAAAGGAGATAAGCATGCAAACTTGAGCTTAAACACTGTGGGTCTAAGTATCCCAAATCCAGATAAGAGACTGGAGTGTTTGACCAGGTTACAGTTAACTTCTCTGGAACAATGGAATAACGCATACTCACTTTACATTCACATTTTATCTCCAATTCATGCAATCTCAATGTTAATATTTTTTATCCACGTACATGCAAAGTTGATTCTTGTCCATATCCGGTGTCTGGCTCTTCATTAGTCCACTGTTGACACAGTCCCAAAATGTTTTGCTTGTCAGCAGTCAAGTTTTCAAGATATTGAACTTTCAAGAAGCAAAGTGTTATTTTCCACATCATGATGATGCACAATATTGTGGGACTGTTTCAACAGTGGACTAATGAAAAAATACCAAAATATGGTATTTCACTGAGAACAATGCAAATGAGGGGTCATTGTTCACTCCTTGAGACAGGTTAATGATCTACTGAATGGGAAGACAAGCCCGTGACCAGCTGTTCTGTGTGCATATGACTAGGTATGTCAATGAACTGAACAAACTGAAATCATGACAGGCCGTCATTGTAAATACGAATTTGTTCTTAATTGACCTGCCTGTTAAAATAAAGATACAAAAAAAAGAAAATAAAGGACGAGCCAGGAAGTGACTCTAGCCTTACTATAACAAGGCCTTCACTGTCCAATACTTTGTCATCACCACTCCTTTACCACTGTCAGCATGAGGCAGAGAGCATTACACTGCCCTATCCTAGTGTGGTACAGGACTAGGTCATAGTAATGCACCAGTGCTCATATTTCTTCACATGCAAAGTCTGTGCTCCTGAAAGACAACCAGCTCTGTTTATACCTAAACAAATGCCATTGAAAGATTATAGGATTTACATTTCAATAACTGTGTGGTTGTGTGTCTGTGTGTGTGGTTGTGTGTCTGTGTGTGTGTGTGTGTGTGTGGTTGTGTGTCTGTGTGTGTGTGTGTGTGTGTGTGTGTGTGTGTGTGTGTGTGTGTGTGTGTGTGTGTGTGTGTGTGTGTGTGTGTGTGTGTGTGTGTGTGTGTGTGTGTGTGTGTGTGTGTGTGTGTGTGTGTGTGTGTATATATATATGATTGTGTGTGCGCACGTGTGTGTGAGGTGTCGGGGTTATTTATTGAATTTATACTTTTGCTTGATCTTTGTAAATATCAACTAGTCTGGTATTATTAAGCAGATGTATCAGTCACCTTCTCAAGCCTCTCAAATATTTTGACATACTTCTGTTTGGATTGAAGTGGAAAATTTGTCATAAGAAAATTAATCTTGACATTTCGGCTCAACTCGTTTTTCCAGTTAATTAGGGAGATTCTAATCTTACTCGAACAATTGAACCACAAATCTCCTGCTTTGAGTCCTTCAAATCCACCCCTGTATATGGCTTTGTTGTTGTTATGTAATTGTTTTGTGTTACTTTTAGATTACTATAAAAAAAAATCTCACTTTAGTTTATTTAGAAAATATTTTCTTATCTCTATTTCTTGAACTGAATTGTTGGTTAAGGGTTTGCAAGTAAGCATTTCACGGTAAGGTCTACACCTGTTGTATTCGGCGCATGTGACAAATACAATTTGATTTGATTCAGAGATATCATCCCCCTCTGTTCTTCCTCTAACGTTCCAATGTGGGATACTCAGGTAGTAGCTGTGGTCATGGACCACCTTACAGACCTGCAAATCCTTCAGGACCTATTGGACGCAGCACAGAGACGAGTGGTGGCTGTGTACATCATACTGGAGGCTCGTGGTATGCCCCACTTCCTGGATATGTGCACTCGTTTACAGATCACTGCTCTGCATCTACGGGTAAGACAGGGATGCTTTGGCAGGCAATAGGCAACAAACAAACAGGAACAAGTAATAGTTAGCGATGGTATTACCATGTCATTACCTGGTAAATAGCAGAGTGTCATGTAAACGGAAAGTGCAGCCACAACTTCTTGGCAGTAAAAAGCAGAATACTCCTCTGGCCTATTCTTTTATTATCATCCATATTGGCACACTGTATATACTGGTGTAGGATCTTAATTTGAGCCAGTTTGCTACAGCAGGAAAATAATCCTGCAGCAACAGGAGATGGGAATTATTATGTGGATTATAATTCATGGGCATTTTTGTAGGGATTGATACATTTTTCAAAAGGGAAAATCAAGTCTGACATTTCAAAGTGGAAATTACAAACTTCAGAAGCCTCTTTAAACCTCAAATACACCACAAGTTAAAAATGTTCTCCTGTAACATGGTGATCAAATTAAGATCCTACATCTGTAGATGTTGATCTATGTAGACAGAAAGAAGCTTGTGCAGTAGATCTAGCCTATTTTATATGGAATGCTGGATAACCTAGTGTGTGTGTGTGGTGTCAGTTGATAAGCCTCTAAAAGGCCCTTCCAGTGTTGAGACTCTGTCATTGTTGTTTCATAGAAACTGCTGTTCATTGAGCCGAAAACAATCCAGTCCTGTGGAACTTGATCCTTGACCAAACAAGTGTTAACAGCATAGGGTAGCATCCTTCTGACAAGTCTGTTTCTGTGTTTATGTCTCGGACAGTCTTTTTCACTCTCTCCAACTCACTCCCATTCCTTGCTCAGTAAATAGACCTGCCTCGACTGTATACTCAAGGGGTTTAACTCAACCCTTGCATCACCAGTTTCGGATTTGCTTACCATGAAAGTTTACTTTGGTCGTGGGTGGTAACAGCACAATTTCCCTTAGTGTTTGATATGATACTGTTCAGTACTTGGAAGTCTGATAGTTACTGACTCATGGTTTATACTGTAATAAGGGCACCTGTCTAACTCAGTATCTGTGTGACTCTTTCAGAACCTGCGTGTGCGAACGGTGAAAGGTTCTGGGCTGGCCCTGTCATTTGGCAGGCTGCCCGGCTCTCTGTGCTCCAAGTACATGCTGGTGGACGGAGAAAAGGTTATGTTTGGCTCTTACAGGTCAGTCATTTTCTCAGTAATACACTTCCACTCACATTCATTCAGCCAGAGCAAACATGATTTGACCTACTCTTTGAGCTTTGCGTCTGTGTCTCACTCTCTTGTTCTGTCATCTCCAGCTTCACATGGAGCTCCTCCAGGATGGACAGGAACACCATCACAGTAATGTCTGGGCAGGTGGTGGACTTCTTCGACAATGACTTCAGGGAAATGTATGCTGTATCTGAGAATGTGGACCTTTACAAGGAGTTCCACATTACCAAGCCTCCCATGCCTGCGCCGGTACGGAAGGTGGTGGTCCCCAAGCCCCTGTTGATGTCCACCTCCCGTTTCCAGGTGTCTCTAGGGGACTCTCGGGGGCAGGCTGACCAGAGAGTGCCTGCACATAAATACCACAACCCTAAGTATTCTCTGGTGGTGGGGAACAGTCTCGGACTCACTGGGTCCTTACAGGACCTCTCCACACTCAGAGACTCACTGGGTGGTGGACTCGAACGGAACGGACTGTCGACGCTACTCCATGCCAAAGGGGGCAGTAGTGTGGAACTGGACAAGGTCACTGCGAAGTCCCCCAGTTCTCCTGTGGAGGATGAGGAGGATGGGAAGGGAGGTTTGCAGAAGCGCCAGGCCTTAGGTGGAAAGAAACAACGCAGTTCTTTCAGGCTCTTCCTGAAAGGCAGAGGATCCAATCACAACAGTGCGACTATAGAGGAGGATGGGGCCACTCCTTCAAACCCCTCTTCTACCCGCCCAAACCCCTCCCCTAGCCACCCAACTCCCTCCCCTACCCACCCAACCCCCTCCTTTACCCACCAAACCCCCTCCCCTACACGCACAAACCCCTCTCCTACCCACCCAACCCCCTCCCTTACCCACCCAACCCCCTCCCCTCGCAACCCAAACCCCTCCCCTACCCACTCAACACCCTCCCCTACCCGCCCAAACCACTCCCCTACCCACTCACTACCCTCCCCTACCCGCCCAAACCCCTCTCCGACCCGCCAAAACCCCTCCTCTACCCGCAAATTCTCAGATCCGAATAGCACTGCCACTGAGGACTCATTTGAGATTGTAGAGAAACCGTCCCTGTTGAAATTTAAGAACAAAAAGCCTTCAAAACTGCCTCAAAGAAGTATGTCTCTAATGACCCTCAACAAAGGAGAGGATGACGGTATGTTGTTATATTCTACCATTTGTGGTTTTCATTTGGAGTTGTTGTTTGTTGGCTCATCCATTCTTTTCTCCTTTCCCTCTAGGAAAGGGACACCAGAAGCCTTCCAAGAGGAACTGCATTCAGTCCTGAGATGAAGAGAGGGAGGACAGGATCAGCTGGGAGAGACAGAGACAGAGGACATTTGAAGTAATTGCCAGTATCAGATGCAGTATTAGATGGAGTATAGTAATGACATTCCATGGCAGGAGTATAGTAATGGCATGCCATGGCAGGAGTATAGTAATGACATGTCGTGGCAGGAGTATAGTGATGTCATGCCATGACAGGAGTATAGTGACTTCATGCCATGGCAGGAGTATAGTGATTACATGTCATGGCAGGAGTATAGTAATGACATGGCATGGCAGGAGTATAGTAATGGCATGTCATGGCAGGAGTATAGTGATGTCATGCCATGGCAGGAGTATAGTAATGGCATGTCATGGCAGGAGTATAGTGACGTCATGCCATGGCATGAGTATAGTGATGACATGTCATGGCGGGAGTATAGTGATTAGATGTCATGGCAGGATTATAGTAATGACATGGCATGGCAGGAGTATAGTAATGGCATGTCATGGCAGGAGTATAGTGATGTCATGCCATGGCAGGAGTATAGTGACTTCATGCCATGGCGGGAGTATAGTGATACATGTCATGGCAGGAGTATAGTAATGACATGGCATGGCAGGAGTATAGTAATGGCATGTCATGGCAGGAGTATAGTGATGTCATGCCATGGCAGGAGTATAGTGATGACATGTCATGGCGGGAGTATAGTGATTAGATGTCATGGTAGGAGTATAGTATTTGCAGGGCATGGCAGGAGTATAGTAATGGCATGTCATGGCAGGAGTATGGTGATGTCATGCCATGGCAGGAGTATAGTGACTTCATGCCATGGCGGGAGTATAGTGATACATGTCATGGCAGGAGTATAGTAATGACATGGCATGGCAGGAGTATAGTAATGGCATGTCATGGCAGGAGTATAGTGATGTCATGCCATGGCAGGAGTATAGTGATGACATGTCATGGCAGGAGTATAGTGATTAGATGTCATGGTAGGAGTATAGTATTTGCAGGGCATGGCAGGAGTATAGTAATGGCATGTCATGGCAGGAGTATGGTGATGTCATGCCATGGCAGGAGTATAGTGATTACATGTCATGGCAGGAGTATAGGAGCGACATGGCATGGCAGGAGTATAGTGATTACATGTCATGGCAGGAGTATAGTAATAACATGTCATGGCAGGGGTATAGTAATTGCATGTCATGGCAGGAGTATAGTGATGTCATGCCATGACAGGAGTATAGTGACTTCATGCCATGGCAGGAGTATAGTGATTACATGTAATGGCAGGAGTATAGTAATGACATGGCATGGCAGGAGTATAGTAATGGCATGTCATGGCAGGAGTATAGTGATGTCATACCATGGCAGGAGTATAGTGATGTCATGCCATGGCAGGAATATAGTAATGGCATGCCATGGCATGAGTATAGTGATGACATGTCATGGCAGGAGTATAGTAATGGCATGGCATGGCAGGAGTATAGTAATGGCATGTCATGGCAGGAGTATAGTGATGTCATGCCATGGCAGGAGTATAGTGATTACATGTCATGGCAGGAGTATAGTAATGACATGGCATGGCAGGAGTATAGTAATGGCATGTCATGGCAGGAGTATAGTGATGTCATGCCATGGCAGGAGTATAGTGATGACATGTCATGGCGGGAGTATAGTGATTAGATGTCATGGTAGGAATATAGTATTTGCATGGCATGGCAGGAGTATAGTAATGGCATGTCATGGCAGGAGTATAGTGATGTCATGCCATGGCAGGAGTATAGTGATCACATGTCATGGCAGGAGTATAGTAGCGACATGTCATGGCAGGAGTATAGTGATTACATGTCATGGCAGGAGTATAGTAATGACATGTCATGGCAGGAGTATAGTAATGACATGTCATGGCAGGAGTATAGTAATGACATGTCATGGCAGGAGTATAGTGATTGCATGCCATGGCAGGAGTATAGTGGTTACATGTCATGGCAGGAGTATAGTAATGTCATGGCAGGAGTATAGTAATGACATGTCATGGCAGGGGTATAGTAATTGCATGCCATGGCAGGAGTATAGTAATTGCATGTCATGGCAGGAGTATAGTAATGACATGCCATGGCAGGAGTATAGTGATTACATGTCATGGCAGGAGTATAGTGATTACATGTCATGGCATGAGTATAGTAATGACATGTCATGGCAGGAGTATAGTGATGCCATGTCATGGCAGGAGTATAGTGATTACATGTCATGGCAGGAGTATAGTGATTAAATGTCATGGCAGGAGTATAGTAATGACATGTCATGGCAGGAGTATAGTGATTACATATCATTGCAGGAGTATGGTGATTAGATGTCATGGCAGGAGTATAGTGATTACATGTCATGGCAGGGGTATAGTGATTACATGTCATGGCAGGCGTATAGTGATTAAATGTCATGGCAGGAGTATAGTAATGACATGTCATGGCAGGAGTATAGTAATTGCATATCATGACAGGAGTGTAGTAATGACATGCCATGGCAGGAGTATAGTGATTAAATGTCATGGCAGGAGTAGAGTAATGACATGTCATGGCAGGAGTATAGTGATTAAATGTCATGGCATGAGTATAGTAATGACATGCCATGGCAGGAGTATGGTGATTACATGTCATGGCAGGAGTACAGTGAATAAATGTCATGGCAGGAGTATAGTAATGAGATGCCATGGCAGGAGTATAGTGAGTACATGTCATGGCAGGAGTATAGTAATTGCATATCATGGCAGGAGTGTAGTAATGACATGCCATGGCAGGAGTATAGTAATTACATGTGCTGCTCATTCTATGAACTACTGTAATGTTCCTTAGTGAGACTTGGTGTGAGACTGTGTGGACCGCCACTGCCTTATCAGTTAGAGTAGTGAGAGTCTTCAATGCCAGACCCGCTGTTCCTTTAATATGAGCCTAATGTTGTTGTTTAGCAGGAGTGATTGGATGCCACATACCAGCGAGTGTCTCCTGAGTCCTGCCCGTCTCAGATGGCATTCACCACCTGTGTCAGGGAAATGCCAGTACAGACATGATCGGTCAGTCATTCGATGCTTGAAAACTGATCTTATGTTACTGCTCACATGTCATAAGAAATCAAAAATGAAACATTGCACAGAACTACCAATGTACATGAGCTATTTTGTCATTTTAAAAACAAATCTTGATTCACAACCTCATTTTAGCACCCCCCCTTATATTATACCCCATAAAATATGCAAGAATTTCAGCTTTTCCTCTGCTTTTAAAAACGGAAAAATCTATGTATGATTGCTTCCCTGTATCACTGTCATTGAAACGGCAGCTTTTAAACCTAAATAAATGGATGGCGTTAAAAACACATCTATCCCAGGTATAGATGTATTCTGAATGTGTCTATCCTTCAGGTTACTATGGAGAAGGAAAAGTGATCAGCTCTCTTCTCTCACACAAGGTATCACCTTACCAAGGGCACTTTGTTAAATTGTTCGTGGACTGGCTCTTATCTCCACTGGAGTGTGTAGTGTCTGAATAATGGATGTTGTTTTAACAGATCAGACACAGATCACGCGCCGCTGCTGTTAACATGCAATAATACATTGTCTCTAAACCTATGTGACATTATAACCATGTCAGTGGTCCATGGCTATATTTGTCATCTTAATAAAAAAGAAGCAATAGGGACTAAGACGTATTTTGCTTCTTTTTTATGCATAGCAATTACAAAGAGCAAAGGACATTTTCTTATTGAAATTATAGTGTGAAGTCTTGTATATAAAAATGCCAAAGATGTATGAGACCACACATACTTCATGTAATTGACTGACTTCCTATCTCTGATGTGTGACTGTTGTTTTATATGAAATCATAATATTAAAAATAACTTTTGTATTTTGTTTTGCAATCATTTACAGAGGACATTGCTAAATCAAGTTCTCTTCTCCACAGTCATGTGACTGTTTGTTTTTGGACATGATCATATTTTTCTTGCGCAACCTTTAGAATACATTTCCTACCACTATCTTATCTGTAGATTTGTCGAAGAATTGGATGAATATGCATAAGCTCCGCTTGTTGTAGATATGGTTTGGGTGGTATACAAATGTTTTGGCTGCTGGTATAATAAGTGCAATTGATAGCTGTTTTTTGTTTGTTTTCTCTGTGTGCATCAGTGTTTTTATTCCCACCCTTGTTTGAAGATAAATTTATGCGAGAATTCACTTTTACAAAAAGCATATAGACATTTCTTTGGTTCACTCTTGCCTGTAAAGCTTTAGGGAAAGGTTTCATAAGATTGTAGCCTATGCTTACTGTACCTTCACTCAAACGGTGTACTGTATATTGTGTGTGGACATACAGTACTGTATATTTAACTGTGAGTGAGAGAGGACTTACAACATATACATACTGTGTATATTACAGTAGCCCTCTTCATGGATATTGCTGTCACACGTGGGGAGTGTTAGTGTATCACTCCCTGCATCAACTCTTATCCCTGTATGTTTTGTCTCTCATATCTGCATAGGGCTATAGTAACCTCAGAGCAGAACCACAGCCCTATGACAGACACGCACACAGGAACTGATGTGCACAGGAAGGATGCTTGTTTTCTTTCATACCACCGGTGCAGGCCTCATTTCACAGTAGAAATACAGCACTTAAAGGAAAACCCCACCCAAAACAATATTTTGGTATTTGGTTCATTAGTCCATTGCTGATATAGTCCCAAAATGTCCCAAAAAGTTTTAAAGATGTATAACTTTCAAAATAGAGAAATACAGCCGGTATGATGCATGTTTCATCACATGATGCTAAAAAACCGCAGCACCTCAATACACAGTACCTCAGGATGACCACATGACATGATTCAATGTTTCTTCATTAGGAGCTGTGCATTTGGGTTGCTAAAATATATTTTCCCATATCATGGGAGACATAAAGCATATTGATGAGTGGTTATTAAACTCTGACACCTAATAAGTATTGAACAACAACAGATTATAATCTGGCACCATCTACTGGACATTTTAGAAGTTCAAATAGTGTTTTCTTCGATAATATCTTTGTGTTTTTCCTTATTTGTGTTGAACAATATCAGATTGATTAAATGTGTATCACTAAATAATAAAAATAGTTTAAAACTGTACTTAGTTAGATTTTACACTGAACAAAAATATAAACGAAACATGCAACAATTTCAAAGATTTTACTGAGTTACAGTTCATATAAGTAAATAAGTCAATTTAAATAAATTCATTAAGCCCTAATCTATGGATTTCACATGATTGGGAATGCAGATAAGCATCTGTCGGTCACAGATACCTTTAAGAAAAGGTAAGGGTGTGTATCAGAAAACCATTAAATCTGGTGTTGGACACGTCAATCCAGAGCGTCCCAAACTCATACTCAATGGGTGACATGTCTGGTTAGTATGCAGGTCATGGAAGAACAGGGACATTTTCAGCTTCCAGGAGTTGTGTACAGATCCTTGCAACATGTGGCCGTGCATTATCCTGCTGAAACATGAGGTTATGGCGGTGGATGAATGTCACGACAATGAGCCTCAGGATCTCATCATGGTATCTCTGCATTCAAATTGACATTGATAAAAATGCAATCGTGTTCGTTGTCTGTAGCTTATGCCTGACCATACCATAAACCCACTGCCACCATGGGGCACTGTACCCACATGACGCCATACACACTGTCTGCCATCTGCCTAGTACAGTTGAAACCGGGATTTATCCGTGAAGAACACACTTCTCCATCGTGCCAGTGGCCATCGAAGGTGAGCCTTTACCACTGAAGTTGGTTAAGATGCCAAACTGCAGTCAGGTCAAGACCCTGGGGGGACGACGAGCACGCAGATGAGCTTCCCTAAGATGGTTTCTGACAGTTTGTGCAGAAATTATTTGGTTGTGCAAACCCACAGTTTCATCAGCTGTACAGGTAGCTGGTCTCAGACGATCCCACAGGTGAAGAAGCCGGATGTGGAGGTCCTGGTCTGGCGTGGTTACACGTGGTCTGTGGTTGTGAGGCCGGTTGGACGTACTGCCAAAATCTCTAAAACGACATTGGAGGCGGCTTATGGTAGAGAAACAAGCATTAAATACTCTGGCAAAAGCTCTGGTAGACATTCCTGCAGTCAGCATGCCAATTGCATGCTCCCTCAAAACTTGAAACATCTGTGGCTTTGTGTTGTGTAACAAATTTTAGAGTGGCCTCTTATTGTCCCCAGCACAAAGTTCACCTGTGTAATGATCATGCTTCTTGATATGCCCCACCTGTCAGATGGATGGATTATCTTGGCAAAGAAGAAACGCCCACACTAACAGGGATGTAAACAAATTTGAAAAATAAAAATGTAGAACATTTTGAACTTTTCTGCAATCTTTTATTTCAGCTCATGAAACATGGGACCAACACTTTATATGTTGCGTTTATATTTTTGTTCAGTATATATCTAAGATATTTATGATAATAATAATAAGAAGAAGAAGAAGAAGGTGTATTACATTTGTAAAGTGCATTTCATTATACAGAATAAATATAAAATGGACAGGGAAACTGACACAAAGGGACAATGAAACCAATGAGCACCGATATCAACATAAAGCCTTCCTGAAGAGAAAGGTCTTCAGTCACGCTTTTTAGGCCCGTTTGATGTAATTATAATCTGCTACTATCTGTCATCTGTTGTGAAAGAAGTACACACATATTTATAATAAAATATGTATATATTGTTTATTAAACATTATTAAGGCATGTATACAGACATGTGTATTATCACTGTCTGTACTTTAAAGGCAATGTGCAAAATAACTTTCTATTATAATACAGTATTTACAAAATACGTATGTTCTGAGTTGAAAAATAAATCCATATATATTTCAAAAAATATTTATACAATGCCTCTAAGACAATGACAGAATGTGGCAACACTGAATCAGTGTTGAAGTTTTGTGTCCACGTAACAGGAATTCTATAGGCTTGGGAGAGGAAAAGGCTAGTAGTACAGAGGCTTACTAGGAACTGAAATCGCTGAGCCTGGTGCAAGGTGAAAAGGTGGTGCATTTCCGTAATACTTACCTGATATTTCCATTGTTCTATGCTTATGGTACAGAATCAACTAGAACTATATACAACTACATTTTAGTAACTTTGCATTATACATTACATGTTCAAATCTGTCCTTATAGAATGATGCATTATTATTATTATTACAGTGCTACACACTTATTTTGGTTTGCAACTCTCTCCCACGTACTTTTAAATTCTTATTTCTAAGAAATAATGACAGAAATCACTTTCTCTTAGTAATTGAACAGACTGAGTGACTCTAACTTCAAACATAAAATTAGACCTACAGTATGAGGTATGGGGAGATTCTGGTTTGACAGCTTTAAACCACACACAGGTCACAATTATTTTTTTTCATTCTGAGTTACAGTATTGCACTAATGCTGTACTGTACAGCATTGTAATGTTAAGCGCCATGTCTATTTACTTGAACCAGTCCATCATTTCCAAGCATTTAAAAGAAATGGCTGTTACGGAGAGGTTACCTCTACAGATCATTACCGGGCTCAACTCCCATGATGCTTTATATCATGTCCGATGTCTCAGTCCTGTGAAGCATTGTTGTTGTTGATGACTTTCCTCTTGCGCAATGACACCAGGTCGTAGAAGGGATCCTTGGTGATACTTGCTCTGAGGGAAAGACAGAGAGAAAAATAAGACAAGTGTCCAAATGATCATCATCATCAAGTTCACTTTAACCTATTTATTGCCAGTTGTGTCCTGGTGCCAGGACACAACTGTCATTTGGGATGTCATTTGTGAAGTGTATGGCGTGTAGTACAGGTATGTGTTAAGCCTGGGTTGAGGTGTCTGACCTGATGGAGCCTATCCAGTCATCTCTCTCATCTGCTGTGGCTGCACTCATCCTGTAGGACTGGTGTTTCCCCTCCACCACCCTGCCTCCGTTCTCTGTCTTGCACGCCTTGATCTTCTGCCCTCTGGGGTTGTAGATCTCTAGACAATACTGCTCACAAAGAAGCACACACATGCATACAAATGTTCACAAAACACATACCCAAGCCAAATTACTGGTAATAACTTTTTTCAAAAAAGGAAATGATCCCATAGTATATTGGTCTAATTACTCCTAATCTTCCAGTTAAAACCTTCTTTTCTCATACGGAGGCTATGAGTCATACTGTGCCATGACAGCTAAGAGAGTAGCTTCTGTAAATGTGACTTCTGCACAGACTATGAGACTGAAACACCATAGAACAGGTGGCACTGCCATCAACCGTAAAAATAAATATGCAGTCAGTGAAATACACTGTACCTGTTTGATAGAGTCTTCTATCTCTCTTACACAGAGGTTCTCAAGGGGAATGATCCCTATGGGGTCTTTATCCTGAGGGAGGAGGAGAGAGAGATGCTTTGGTCAAGAACTATCACTTAGCAGTAACTACTACCATCTTTTATCCTAAATTCAATTACTGGCAAACCCTGTGACAAAGTTGGGGGTATAGCATACTCACTGTGGTATACTCAAAGTAGTACAGACAGCTGTCTGTCAAAATAAACCACCGCCTCTTCCATGTTTTCACCCTTCCTCCTGCAGAGAGGAAAAGTTTACATTTCGTTACACAAATAAAACGTTTAATCATAAAATTCTCCATCCAACACGCTCCATAAAGGAAATCAGATCATTCTGTGGTAAGCTTATTTTTAATGCTTGGTAATGGCACAATTATAAGACAATTCTCTCAGGTAATGATATTGCTAATCATCTCACCCATTTTGAGCAGCCAACCCTCTCTGTCCGGGTTGAAGAAGGTGTGTGTGAGGTCGTTCCCATCATCCTCTGGAATTTTGAACGGCTCGTTCCGAATGCTCTCATAGAGTTTCTGGATTTAATGAGGTAGTAGATAAGAGTTAACTACAGCTACAGACAACAACAACCAAATAGGGGTCACATTCTGAGAGTGAAGTTAACTCCTGACCTCTGACCCCTGAGGACTCACCATGAGCAGGTCGTTGGGCAGGTCACCCCCGTTGTTGATGCCTCTGTTCATACTGAAGAAGCGCTCCAGAGTGGGCTTGTCCTTCACGTTGGGGTTATGGAGACTGGTGTTCAGCATGATGACGGCAAAGGACAGGATGTAGCAGGTGTCTGTTTGAAACACCCACACATTTCATTACTGTTTGATCAATGATATGTATTTGCATCCTTAATCAACATCACCTTTGTGAAATTATTTGAATATGGCTCAAAATGTACTCCTCAACCCCCTCCCCATCTGTCTTGCTGATCTGTCAGTGTAGGGAGTCAGCAGTATGGTAGAGGAGGCTGGTTCCTGTGCACTACAGTACTGTACAGTACCTGTTGACTGGAAGACCCCTGCATTACAGTCACAGTAGCGTGTAGCGAATGCCTCCATCATCCTATCAATCTTCTGGGCTTCTCCAGGGAGACGGAAACTCCACAGGAACTGCCTACAGGGATGAGCCAGGGAACAGACAGGGATCAGACAGGATTTACTGTGGAAATGAATATAATAATGAGAATATATTCATGTATGAGTGTAAGAGATACACCAGTGTAGTGCAGCACTAACCTCAGTGCCTGCACCAGATTCAGGTCAGAGAACTCGTGTAGTTCTACAAAGGCGTTCAGAGTTTGAAGGTGCATTTCCTCCCTGCATGAACACAAACAAGAGTCAAATCAGTGATATGGAGATTATTGAGATAATGAGTGGTTTGACAGTCATCATTATCCCCATCAACAAAGCCATCATTATCCTGGTCATGTTCAGAAGCATTGTGTACCTCTCTCCTAAAAAGTTCCCAATGGCTGTCTTGTTCAGTCCTTCCTCTTTGTATAGGAACTCAGCCACTGCCTCTGCTGTCCACTCCAACAGGTCATTGTCAACCAGGTACTGAATACCCTGGGGGAAGAGGCCATGACAAGTCAATGAACATGTTTGAACTTGGAAGATATGAATGCATTATCGCATACTTGTATGTGTAATAAAATAAAAAAATAGCAGAAATCATAATGAGGTTCAAAGCACTGTGATGTGCAGTAGTGGTCATGGACATATGAAATAGTCTGTATGCATTGTCTGCCATTCTGAGAGAGCCACCAGAAGCAATATATCTTCTTATATCTAAACAATGCAGAGCCTCCAGCTAAATAAACCAATGATCTGCTTGATTGGATCTCTAGCCTCTGCACACACCCAAACACAGGCTTTTCTCCAGGGCGGTCATACAGGCCAGGCTTTTCTCCAGGGCGGTAATACAGGCCAGGCTTTTCTCCAGGGTGGACATACAGGCCAGGCTTTTCTCCAGGGTGGTCATACAGGCCAGGCTTTTCTCCAGGGTGGTCATACAGGCCAGGCTTTTCTCCAGGGTGGTCATACAGGCCAGGGTTTTCTCCAGGGTGGTCATACAGGCCAGGCTTTTCTCCAGGGTGGTCATACAGGCCAGGCTTTTCTCCAGGGTGGTCATACAGGCCAGGCTTTTCTCCAGGGTGGTCATACAGGCCAGGCTTTTCTCCAGGGTGGACATACAGGCCAGGGTTTTCTCCAGGGTGGTCATACAGGCCAGGGTTTTCTTCAGGGTGGTCATACAGGCCAGGGTTTTCTCCAGGGTGGACATACAGGCCAGGGTTTTCTCCAGGGTGGTCATACAGGCCAGGGTTTTCTCCAGGGTGGTCATACAGGCCAGGCTTGTCTCCAGGGTGGTCATACAGGCCAGGGTTTTCTCCAGGGTGGTCATACAGGCCAGGCTTTTCTCCAGGGTGGTCATACAGGCCAGGGTTTTCTCCAGGGTGGTCATACAGGCCAGGCTTTTCTCCAGGGTGGTCATACAGGCCAGGGTTTTCTCCAGGGTGGTCATACAGGCCAGGGTTTTCTCCAGGGTGGTCATACAGGCCAGGCTTTTCTCCAGGGTGGTAATACAGGCCAGGGTTTTCTCCAGGGTGGTCATACAGGCCAGGCTTTTCTCCAGGGTGGTCATACAGGCCAGGCTTTTCTCCAGGGTGGTCATACAGGCCAGGCTTTTCTCCAGGGTGGTCATACAGGCCAGGGGGACTTTATATTATGGCTTTGACCTCTCTTCAGATGAGAGGAAAGGAGGGGTGTTTGTTGTTTGAGCAGGAGCGTGCACCTCCGCTCCTCTTCACAGAACAGGATGTGGTTCTCATTTTCTCTCCCCCCTCTCTGCCTCCGCACAGTTACACTTTTGCACATAAGTCACGTCACTCGCTCAGCATTCATTCGTTTCTGTCAGATTATTTGTTCTGTCATCTTGCAGTTAACTATTTAAACTTCTAGCTGTGGCAAGCCTCCATCAGTAGAGATGTGACAACTATACAGATCTTTACTACTTAAATTCTATAATTGAAGCACTTCACATTTCAGTACATATCTGATCCGTATGTATTTGTGTTTAGTGTATTCCATATTGAGTGATGTTATGACTTTGTCTTACCAGAGAACCTCACCAGGAAAAACTAAGGGCTCTAATTACAGTGTGTGACATGAGCTCACCTTTTTAGGATCCATGTTGAATTTCTTTTTCCCACTTAAGAACCTCTTGTTTCTCACAACATTTTTGCTGAAGAGAGACAAAGACAAAACAGAATAAATATTGACAAAGGTTAATTACACCACTTTTACCCATGACCGTTATACTAGCTACAATATGTGTCCACTGCATAAGAGATGACACACAGTGAGAGTGAGACAATTAAAGGAAGCTGGGGTTGTCCTGCCTGGAATATGTCTGTGTTTCATGCTGCTGACATATAAGAGTTTTACCACATTCCTGTAGCTGCTAGTGAAGAAACAGGAAACACACATATACAGAGGGGCCTTACAGATGGGGGGCAGAATCTGTTCTTGTTCTTGAAGACAACACCTCCAGAGCCCACTTATGAGGACGAAGAGGTGACCACAGTGGGGGGGGGGGGGGGGGGCACCTCTACAACCTGCAACTATGCCTCCATACCTTTCTTAGTCTGAGTTAGGGAGGGATAGGACGTCAGAGATGTGAGAGGAGCTTCTTTGTCAAGATGGATGTCAGGGAGTATTGTTGATCTGGTGTTTGGGCTGTGATAGATTCAAAAGAAGCTACCACACACTGCAAAGTGTTACTGTAGCTAACTCTCCCACAGAGGAAGAGGCCTACTGGTTAATGGTAACCTATCCGAATGAGCCATTGTGCAAGCTCTAACTTACTTCTCCTCGTCCGCCTCAATGTTGTGGATTTCCGTCATGACGCTGTTAATCTCCAACCTCAGCTTCTACACAAGGGGAAATGATGTCAAAGGGATGAGATGATAATATGTGGTATTTTAGCCATAGCTGACTCAAGCCCTTGGCACATACAGAGGTACAGGGCCAGTCTACTCAAAAAACTGTATGTTTCTGAGATGTTATAACTTTTGAAGGAGACTTTTGTGAATGTAATAACTGCTGTAGGTAATGTCACAATACAGTTAGTTTTATTCTGGCAAAATGCAGTTTCATAAAGCATTTTGACTGTACAAAAAGAGCCCTGGTTGAGAGCATGATTTACTATACCTGAATGTCATCTAATAGGTCACTCTTATGAAACTTCCTGGTGTCTATCTCCTGCCTCTCCATTGAGCTAAGCATTGTGGAAGCTGTAGAATTGATTATACACACAAACACAAACATACAGATGAAACCATCATTATCATCCAATGCATAAATGAAGCTGTCGGACAAAACCCCTGAGACCTAATTGAGACATCTTCCTATATACACTGAAAAAATCAAAGGAGTCAGAAATGTGCCTTGACAACCACCCTCACACCAACCCTAGCATACAGTAACTCAACATACTGCACTTCTCAGCACTACCTAAATATAACTGCTGAACTTCAGCTTTTTATAGAATGAGCCCCAGTAATGTCCATTAGTAAGTGATCTGCTCTAGTCTTGTCCTCATAACAGCTTCTCACGGTGTTTAGATGAGGGTTATACATTGCTCCCTTCTCAGGTTATAACTAGACAACACAACATTATAACTAGACAATACAACATTATAACTAGACAACACAACATTATAACTAGACAATACAACATTATAACTAGACAACACAACATTATAACTAGACAACACAACATTATATGTAGATAACACAACATTATAACTAGACAATACAACATTATAACTAGACAAAACAACATTATAAATAGACAACACAACATTATAACTAGACAACACAACATTATATGTAGACAACACAACATTATAACTAGACAATACAACATTATAACTAGACAATACAACATTATAACTAGACAACACAACATTATAACTAGACAATAGAACATTATAACTAGACAACACAACATTATAACTAGACAATACAACATTATAACTAGACAACACAACATTATAACGAGACAACACAACATTATAACTAGACAACACAACATTATATGTAGACAACACAACATTATAACTAGACAACACAACATTATAACTAGACAATACAACATTATAACTAGACAACACAACCTTATAACTAGACAATACAACATTATAACTAGACAATACAACATTATAACTAGACAATACCACATTATAACTAGACAACACCACATTATAACTAGACAACACAACATTATAACTAGACAACACAACATTATAACTGGACAATACAACAATATAACTAGACAACACAACATTATAACTAGACAACACAACATTATATGTAGATAACACAACATTATAAATAGACAATACAACATTATAACTAGACAATACAACATTATAACTAGACAAAACAACATTATAACTAGACAACACAACGTTATAACTAGACAACACAACATTATATGTAGACAACACAACATTATAACTAGACAATACAACATTATAACTAGACAATACAACATTATAACTAGACAATAGAACATTATAACTAGACAACACAACATTATAACTAGACAATACAACATTATAACTAGACAATACAACATTATAACTAGACAACACAACATTATAACTAGACAACACAACATTATAACTAGACAACACAACATTATATGTAGACAACACAACATTATAACTAGACAACACAACATTATAACTAGACAATACAAGATTATAACTAGACAACACAACATTATAACTAGACAATACAACATTATAACTAGACAATACAACATTATAACTAGACAATACCACATTATAACTAGACAACACCACATTATAACTAGACAACACAACATTATAACTAGACAACACAACATTATAACTAGACAACACAACATTATATGTAGACAACACAACATTATAACTAGACAATACAACATTATAACTAGACAACACCACATTATAACTAGACAACACCACATTATAACTAGACAACACAACATTATAACCAGATAACAAAACATTATAACTAGACAACACAACATTATAACTAGACAATACAACATTACAACTAGACAACACAACATTATAACTAGACAACACAACATTATAACTAGACAACGCCACATTATAACAAGACAACACAACATTATAACTAGACAACACAACATTATAACTAGACATTAAAACATTATAACTAGACAATACAACATTATAACTAGACAACACAACATTATAACAAGACAATACAACATTATAACTAGACAACACAACATTATAACAAGACAATACAACATTATAACTAGACAACAAAACATTATAACTAGACAATACAACATTATAACTAGACAATACAACATTATAACTAGACAACACCACATTATAACTAGACAACACCACATTATAACTAGACAACACAACATTATAACTAGATAACAAAACATTATAACTAGACAACACAACATTATAACTAGACAATACAACATTACAACTAGACAACACAACATTATAACTAGACAACACAACATTATAACTAGACAATGCCACATTATAACAAGACAACACAACATTATAACTAGACAACACAACATTATAACTAGATAACACAACATTATAACTAGACAACACAACATTATAACTAGACAATACAACATTACAACTAGACAACACAACATTATAACTAGATAACACAACATTATAACTAGACAATACAACATTACAACTAGACAACACAACATTATAACTAGACAACACAACATTATAACTAGACAATGCCACATTATAACAAGACAACACAACATTATAACTAGACAACACAACATTATAACTAGACAACACAACATTATAACTAGACAACACAACATTATAACTAGACAACAATACATTATAACTAGACAACACAACATTATAACTAGACATTAAAACATTATAACTAGACAATACAACATTATAACTAGACAACACAACATTATAACAAGACAATACAACATTATAACTAGACAACACAACATTATAACAAGACAATACAACATTATAACTAGACAACAAAACATTATAACTAGACAATACAACATTATAACTAGACAATACAACATTATAACTAGACAACACCACATTATAACTAGACAACACCACATTATAACTAGACAACACAACATTATAACTAGATAACAAAACATTATAACTAGAAAACACAACATTATAACTAGACAATACAACATTACAACTAGACAACACAACATTATAACTAGACAACACAACATTATAACTAGACAATGCCACATTATAACAAGACAACACAACATTATAACTAGACAACACAACATTATAACTAGATAACACAACATTATAACTAGACAACACAACATTATAACTAGACAACACAACATTATAACTAGACAACACAACATTAAAACTAGACAATGCCACATTATAACAAGACAACACAACATTATAACTAGACAACACAACATTATAACTAGACAACACAACATTATAACTAGACAACACAACATTATAACTAGACAACACAACATTATAACTAGACAACAATACATTATACCTACACAATAAAACATTATAACTAGACAACACAACATTATAACTAGACAACACAACATTATAACTAGACAACACAACATTATAACTAGACAACACAACATTATAACTAGACAATACAACCTTATAACTAGACAACACAACATTATAACTAGACAACACAACATTATAACTAGACAACACAACATTATAACTAGACAACACAACATTATAACTAGACAACACAACATTATAACTAGACAATACAACATTATAACTAGACAACACAACATTATAACTAGACAACACAACATTATAACTAGACAACACAACATTATAACTAGACAATACAACATTATAACTAGACAACACAACATTATAACTAGACAACACAACATTATAACTAGACAAAACAGCATTAAACTAGACAACACAACATTATAACTAAACAATACAAAATTATAACTAGACAACACAACATTAGAACTAGACAACACAACATTAGAACTAAACAATACAACATTATAACTAGACAATACAACATTATAACTAGACAACACAGCATTATAACTAGACAACACAACATTATAACTAGACAATACAACATTATAACTAGACAACACAACATTATAACTAGACAACACAACATTATAACTAGACAACAAAACATTATAACTAGACAACACAACATTATAACTAGACAATACAACATTATAACTAGACAACACAACATTATAACTAGACAACACAACATTATAACTAGACAACACAACATTATAACTAGACAATAAAACATTATAACTAGACAACACAACATTATAACTAGACAACACAACATTATAACTAGACAACACAACATTATACCTAGACAATACAACATTATAACTAGACAACACCACATTATAACTAGACAACACAACATTACAATTACACAATAAAACAATATAACTAGACAATACAACATTATAACTAGACAACACAACATTATAACTAGACAACACAACATTATAACTAGACAACACAACATTATAACTAGACAACACAACATTATAACTAGACAATACAAAATTATAACTAGACAACACAACATTATAACTAGACAACACAACATTATAACTAGACAACACAACATTATAACTAGACAACACAACATTATAACTAGACAGCACAACATTATAACTAGACAACACAACATTATAACTAGACAAAACAGCATTAAACTAGACAACACAACATTATAACTAAACAATACAACATTATAACTAGACAACACAACATTAGAACTAGAAAACACAACATTAGAACTAAACAACACAACATTATAACTAGACAATACAACATTATAACTAGACAACACAGCATTATAACTAGACAACACAACATTATAACTAGACAATACAACATTATAACTAGACAACACAACATTATAACTAGACAACACAACATTATAACTAGACAACACACCATTATAACTAGACAAAACAGCATTATAACTAGACAACACAACATTAGAACTAGACAACACAACATTAGAACTAGACAACACAACATTAGAACTAAACAATACAACATTATAACTAGACAAAACAACAATATAATTAGACAATACAACATTATAACTAGACAACACAACATTATAACTAGACAACACAACATTATAACTAGACAACACAACATTATAACTAGTCATCACTACATTATAACTAGACAACACAACATTATAACTAGACAACACAACATTATAACTAGACAACACAACATTATAACTAGACAACACAACATTATAACTAGACAACACAACAATATAACTAGACAACACAACATTATAACTATACAACACAACATTATAATTATACAATAAAACAATATAACTAGACAATACAACATTATAACTAGACAATACAACATTATAACTAGACAATACAACATTATAACTAGACAACACAGCATTATAACTAGACAACACAACATTATAACTATACAACACAACATTATAATTACACAATAAAACAATATAACTAGACAATACAACATTATAACTAGACAATACAACATTATAACTAGACAACGCTACATTATAACTAGACAACACAACATTATAACTAGACAACACAACATTATAACTAGACAACACTACATTATAACTAGACAATACAACATTATAACTAGACAACAAAACATGATAACTAGACAACACAACATTATAACTAGACAACACAACATTATAACTAGACAACACAACATTATAAGTAGACAATACAACATTATAATTACACAATAAAACAATATAACTAGACAATACAACATTATAACTAGACAATACAACATTATAACTATACAACACAGCATTATAACTAGACAACACAACATTATAACTAGACAACACAACATTATAACTAGACAACACAACATTATAACTAGAAAACACAACATTATAACTAGACAACACTACATTATAACTAGACAATACAACATTATAACTAGACAACACAACATTATAACTAGACAACACAACATTATAACTAGACAATACAACATTATAACTAGACAACACAACATTATAACTAGACAATACAACATTATAACTAGATAACACAACATTATAACTAGACAATACATTATAAGTAGACAACACAACATTATAACTAAACAATACAACATTATAACTAGACAAAACAACATTATAATTACACAATAAAACAATATAACTAGACAATACAACATTATAACTAGACAATACAACATTATAACTAGACAATACAACATTATAACTAGACAATACAACATTATAAGTAGACAACACAACAGTAGAACTAGACAACACAACATTATAACTAGAAAACACAACATTATAACTAGACAACACTACATTATAACTAGACAATACAACATTATAACTAGACAACACAACATTATAACTAGACAACACAACATTATAACTAGACAACACAACATTATAACTAGACAATACAACATTATAACTAGACAACCCAACATTATAACTAGACAATACAACATTATAACTAGACAACACAACATTATAACTAGACAACACAACATTATAACTGGACAATACAACATTATAACTAGACAACACAACATTATAACTATACAACACAAAATTATAACTATACAACACAACATTATAACTCGACAACACAACATTATAACTAGACAACACAACATTATAACTAGACAACACACCATTATAACTAGACAACACAACATTATAACTAGACAATACAACATTATAACTAGACAACACAACATTATAACTAGACAATACAACATTATAACTAGACAACACAACATTATAACTAGACAACACAACATTATAACTGGACAATACAACATTATAACTAGACAACACAACATTATAACTATACAACACAAAATTATAACTATACAACACAACATTATAACTCGACAACACAACAATATATCTAGACAACATAACATTGTAACTAGACAACACAACATTATAACTAGACAACACAACATTATAACTAGACAAAACAGCATTATAACTAGACAACACATTATTATAACTAGACAATACAACATTATAACTAGACAACACAACATTATAACTAGACAACACAACATTAGAACTAAAGAATACAACATTATAACTAGACAATACAACAATATAATTAGACAATACAACATTATAACTAGACAATACAACATTATAACTAGACAACACAACATTATAACTAGACAACACAACATTATAACTATACAACACAACATTATAACTCGACAACACAACATTATAACTAGACAACACAACATTATAACTAGACAACACACCATTATAACTAGACAACACAACATTATAACTAGACAACACAACATTATAACTAGACAACACAACATTAGAACTAAACAATACAACATTATAACTAGACAATACAACAATATAATTAGACAATACAACATTATAACTAGACAATACAACATTATAACTAGACAACACAACATTATAACTAGACAAGACTACATTATAACTAGACAATACAACATTATAACTAGACAATACAACATTATAACTAGACAACACAACATTATAACTAGACAACACAACATTATAACTAGACAACACAACATTATAACTAGACAATACAACATTATAACTAGACAACACAACATTATAACTAGACAATACATTATAAGTAGACAACACAACATTATAACTAAACAATACAACATTATAACTAGACAAAACAACATTATAATTACACAATAAAACAATATAACTAGACAATACAACATTATAACTAGACAATACAACATTATAACTAGACAATACAACATTATAACTAGACAATACAACATTATAAGTAGACAACACAACAGTAGAACTAGACAACACAACATTATAACTAGAAAACACAACATTATAACTAGACAACACTACATTATAACTAGACAATACAACATTATAACTAGACAACACAACATTATAACTAGACAACACAACATTATAACTAGACAATACAACATTATAACTAGACAACCCAACATTATAACTAGACAATACAACATTATAACTAGACAACACAACATTATAACTAGACAACACAACATTATAACTGGACAATACAACATTATAACTAGACAACACAACATTATAACTATACAACACAAAATTATAACTATACAACACAACATTATAACTCGACAACACAACATTATAACTAGACAACACAACATTATAACTAGACAACACACCATTATAACTAGACAACACAACATTATAACTAGACAATACAACATTATAACTAGACAACACAACATTATAACTAGACAACACAACATTATAACTAGACAACATAACATTATAACTAGACAACACAACATTATAACTAGACAACACAACATTATAACTAGACAAAACAGCATTATAACTAGACAACACATTATTATAACTAGACAACACAACATTATAACTAGACAACACAACATTATAACTAGACAACACAACATTAGAACTAAAGAATACAACATTATAACTAGACAATACAACAATATAATTAGACAATACAACATTATAACTAGACAATACAACATTATAACTAGACAACACAACATTATAACTAGACAAGACTACATTATAACTAGACAATACAACATTATAACTAGACAATACAACATTATAACTAGACAACACAACATTATAACTAGACAACACAACATTATAACTAGACAACACAACATTATAACTAGACAATACAACATTATAACTAGACAACACAACATTATAACTAGACAATACATTATAAGTAGACAACACAACATTATAACTAAATAATACAACATTATAACTAGACAAAACAACATTATAATTACAGAATAAAATAATATAACTAGACAATACAACATTTTAACTAGACAATACAACATTATAAATAGACAATACAACATTATAACTAGACAATACAACATTATAACTAGACAATACAACATTATAAGTAGACAACACAACATTATAACTAAACAATACAACACTATAATTAGACAAAACAACATTATAATTACACAATAAAACAATATAACTAGACAATACAACATTATAACTAGACAATACAACATTATAAATAGACAATACAACATTATAACTAGACAATACAACATTATAACTAGACAACACAACATTATAACTAGACAATACAACATTATAACTAGACAATACAACAATATAACTAGACAACACAACATTATAACTAGACAATACAACATTATAACTAGACAATACAACAATATAATTAGACAACACACCATTATAACTAGACAACACAACATTATAACTAGACAACACAACATTATAACTAGACAATACAACATTATAAGTAGACAACACAACATTATAACTAAACAATACAACATTATAACTAGACAATACAACATTATAAGTAGACAACACAACATTATAACTAAACAATACAACATTATAACTAGACAAAACAACATTATAATTACACAATAAAACAATATAACTAGACAATACAACATTATAACTAGACAATACAACATTATAACTAGACAATACAACAATATAATTAGACAATACAACATTATAACTAGACAATACAACATTATAACGAGACAACACAACATTATAACTAGACAATACAACATTATAACTAGACAACACAACATTATAACTAGACAACACAAAATGATAACTACACAATAAAACAATATAACTACACAATACAACATTATAACTAGACAATACAACATTATAACTAGACAATACAACATTATAATTACACAATACAACATTATAACTAGACAACACAACATTATAACGAGACAACACAACATTATAACTAGACAATACAACATTATAACTAGACAATACAACATTATAATTACATAATACAACATTATAACTAGACAATACAACATTATAATTACATAATACAACATTATAACTAGACAATACAACATTATAACTAGACAGTACAACCTTAACTAGATAATACAACATCACCAAACTCCATCTATCTTGGCAATTAGATTGTTGAACACTATACTGTGAGCAACACCTCTGAACGTTACTTGATAGTCAGTAACGAGAACTTGAGGTATATAAGGCTATATGACAACATCATTCCTCTATAAAGTCAGGTGATGCTATAATAAAGTGAATAACATTCATCACTGTGGTAAAAGTGATCAAAACAAACCATTTGAATACGTTGAACACTGCTGACTTTATACCACAGTGTATATAGGTCCAGGTAAAGAGACTGAAAGCACAATAGTCACTGTAGACGGTAGTGAATATCTATTGTGAAGACAGGTACTATATCAGTACACTTTCTTATTAGTATATTTCATTTTCATTTCTCAAATAAGATATTCACAGCAACAACTCAAACCCCCATTGTCTACTGACACTTCAACACTTCATCATCTTACATAAAGACACTCATGTATTGTTCATGGTGTTAATCCCCAGATACTATAGCCTAATTAGGGATGTTCAATTGCAAAATGGACTGTAAAACGTAAAAACCTTACATTTTCCCCAGAGGAAGCTGTCTTTTCTTTGGCTGCCCATGTTGAAGGTTTTGGAGAGACTGTGGCTGTACAGGAAGCATGTGTCAGTGTTGAAGTAATGTAGCCGACTGCAAGAAGGGCATAAGCTACAGTGTCAATAGCATCCTCAAAACATAATGAACTGACCACCTAAAGTCAGTGCTGTTACTGATATACTGTACAATATACATATACTGTACAAGTAAAGAAGGTGTGTGTGTGTGTGTGTGTGTGTGTGTGTGTGTGTGTGTGTGTGTGTGTGTGTGTGTGTGTGTGTGTGTGTGTGTGTGTGTGTGTGTGTGTTGACTGGTGATACCAGTTTGAGATAGATCTAATGCACAATATCGATAATTATTCAGCAGTCAGTGTAAATATGTAGCCAACATAAGTGACCTTAAGCCATTTGAAAATCCCTTGTGCTGAACTCAAACAACCACAGATTGAAACTCTGGGGAGACTAATAGATCAACCAATTGCTTACCTTCATAAATAGATGTATGAGGTCATGAGAGAGTAATTACGTTCTGACAACACTCATGTAGACATGTACAGTAGATGGAAAGAGTGCTTCAGGCAGGGGTGGAAGCCACTTGTGACGCCTCAAGTCAGGTACCATGCCCAGACTTGCGCAACTCAAACTGTGAGTGCGTTTGTAAATTCACTCTGGAGTGCCACTCTGAGCGTTCGTAAATTCAAAGCGTTTCGCTC
This sequence comes from Salvelinus fontinalis, assembly GCF_029448725.1. Classification (NCBI taxonomy): domain Eukaryota; kingdom Metazoa; phylum Chordata; class Actinopteri; order Salmoniformes; family Salmonidae; genus Salvelinus; species Salvelinus fontinalis. Next base: position 72,550,990 of record NC_074666.1, on the reverse strand, counting down.
TTGGGGGGAGGGGCGTTCAATGCGCACACTGGACGCTCTGGCCAAGGAGTAGGGTTGATCCGAGCGTTCTGACCTCACAATGGCAGTCAAGCACCCAAGCTAATAGGCTAAAGTTGGCTAGCTTGCTAGCTACTTCCAGACATGAACGAGAGAACACCTCAATCTGACCATTTTACTCACCCTAGCAGAGCTGGTTAGGCTGTTTTCATGTTTTCTAGAGCGTTCGTGACTGTAACTGTGCTGATGGCAACAATTTAATAACGTTTTTTTTGCCGACGTTTACCGACACCGGTCATATTTCTGGCTAAATTCCCAATCTGGCCCTCAAACCATCATGGTCACCTAATAATCCCCAATTTACAATTGGCTCATTCATCCCCCTTCTCTTCCCTGTAACTATTCCCCAGGTCGTTGCTGCAAATGAGAACGTGTTCTCAGTCAACTTACCTGGTAAAATAACGGTAAAATAAATAAATAAATAAAAATATTAAACGGGTGTTGCATGTTCGTAAATTCATCAGTTACTCTGCACTACTGCACACTCAGACGAGAGTGTGAGTGTGCAAATCGGAATAGATAGCAAGAGCACATTTTACGAATGCACCCCTAGGCATCAAAAGTGTTTTTTATAAATCCACTACTTTTTGAAATTATATAATTCACTGACTACTTCTTAGCTAGGCCTAAAATAAGCCTTTTCAGATTTTTCATGTTCATTTGCAGATTTCTGCAACAATAAAATATAGAATTTCTGTGAGTAAAGGCTAGTTGTCAGCCCAGTTTATATAACTAGTGTGAGCATATTATACTTGTCAAACGCTGCTCCCAGTTTCTTGATATAGGGCACCATCTAGTGAAAATAAAACGGAAGTGCATAACACTGTCATAGTCTAGGTGAAAAAAAGTGTGTTTGCGCTGGGACAATAAAGTAATAGCCTAGATATGCTTAAATGTCAGTGTGAGTCATAATGTCAGCTTCTGAAAGCTTCACTGAGCATTTTGTTAATCAAATTTGAAGGACATTAATATCACAGTTTCACATAGGCCAACTTCCTGCTATGAGAGATGTGCTTCAGTAGACCCAATGATAAACTTCGCTGATTCAACTGCGCTGCGCATGAGTAAACGCGAGAGTCGAGGCGGTGGGCAAGATAAGATAGGCAAACGTATTTCCTGTGCTGTACCTGATTCTACATTGTTGTCTTGCCTACTAAGTGTAAACTCACAAGTTGTTAAATCAGCCCCTGGAAAATGCAAGCCATCAAGTGTGTGGTGGTTGGAGATGGGTAAGTTCTTTAATAAGTTATGTGTGCGCGCAGTTCAACAACTGGTAGGGTACTTGGATTTGGGTGTGTTAAAAAGTGGACAAAAACTCTATTTAGCCTTCTTTCAATTGTCTATTAACTGGGAGATGAATTCTTCTCTGTGTATTGTACTACACATTCTTGTGTCAAGAGACAACTTCTGTTTTTTATGAATTAATTGAATGAATTCGTTTCATATTGCATATGGGAGCTGCAGTAATTGGAATGTATGTACTTTTTATTTCAATTTGGTTGTCATACTTTTAATGATGAGGTTATTGTATATAGTTTGCACTGTTCATACCTTCCTCATAGCTGTTGTCTGTCAGCTTGATAGACTTGAGGGGGGCAAAATTGTAAAAGGTGCCACAGAACAATATAACCTTGTTCTAATCTTGTTCTAATAGCTAGACAAATAAATAATACTTTTAAGTAACAGCCTGTTGTGTACAGTATTAACCTTGATGTTCAGAAGCTCAATAGGTCTTTATCACAGAGTCAATACAACAACATAATGACGCCCTCAAGGCAGGAACTTCCCAGTAGAGCAAACCTCTATCTGTAAAACAGGCCACACAATTAACACTTTAAATTCCTAATTTGCATGTGCAGTTTTAACATCAGGTTGAGGAATGTATGATGACTTGATAATGACATTGTTCAACAGCCCTTAAATCAATACGGAAGAGACAGTGTAGCAATACACACCGAAGACAGGAAGGAAGTGCCTACACGCTTAGAAAAAAAGGTGCCATCTAGAACCTAAAACGGTTATACGGCTGTCCCCATAGGAGAACCCTTTGAATAACCCTTTTGGTTACTGATAGAACCCTTTTGGGTTCCATGTAAAAAACCTTTCTACAGAGGGTTCTACGTGGAACCCAAAAGGGTTCTCCTATGGGGACAGCCGAAGAACCCTTTTGGAGTGTGTGCAAGATTGGTGACAAGTTGAATAAGACAAAATGGATGCTGAGATGCTATCTGGAGATTGGGATCCGTGGGTGTAATGTCTGTAGGAGAGAGGAGATGGAGAGTAGTTGGTGATAATGAGGGCTTCAATTAAAGAGAACATTTACAAAGACACAGACAGACAGCAGCCAGTGAGGTCAATGCAGTCTTTTCCTGTTCTCCGTTCGTTAAACCTCTTCTCGTTTTGTAAAAGAGAAGTTCTGTTATGCTGCTTTTATCCTCCAGTTTTAGTTTTTAAGTTCCTCTTTAGTCTGTGGTGCACTCTGCACAGTCTCATGGTTACTAAAGAAACAAAAGCACAGCTGCCACCTATAACACAGTCACCTTTAACACCCACAACACCATTCTCATACATGGTCGATCCAAAGACACATTTTTGCTTGTTCTTTGTATTTCGACAAAGTGCAGTTATACAGCAAATGGCCTGTATTCAACAGGAAACTTCAACAGGAAGCTTTAGAATAGTAAGTGAAGTGGATTTACACCCAGTAGCAGAATGGAAGTTCATCATGGGCCCCTGATCTGTACTACACAGAAATGCATAATTATGGATATGAATGTCATTCTCTTCATGGTGATGTATCCTAAATAGGTACACAAGTAGAAATATGCATATTTGGGTATCATTCTACACACTGGCTGTTTTGTTTATGAGCTCCGCCACCAAACAAAACTACATTCTGTTGCTCTGGACCGGACCAAATCTGAACCAATTATAGAATTCTATGTTTCACAAGTTTGGACATTAAAGTACAGCACAGTAGTTGTGATGGGGGGGAAATCGATACAGATACATATTGGGATATTATTTTTGAGTGTACTCGTTTTGATAATATCGCAATATTAGTTTTGGGCTAGTTGGCTGTACCTGCAACAAAACTCCAGTATTTAAAAAAAAATAGGGAACCAATTTGTTTTCAGCACTTTTATTTCCATGAATGATAAAAAACTTGCCTTCTCATGACTCTCTCATGACCTTCTGCAGCAGACATATGGTGAGCAATATGTTTTGACCATGAAATCGCAATAAAATCACAGTATTGAATTGCAATACATATAGAATCGTGAAAATTGCAGTACATAATGTGTCAGCACCTAAGTATCGTGATAATATTGTATCGCGAGGTCCCTGGCAATTCCCAGCTCTACACAGTAGAGCTCAGTAGAGTACACTAGAGTTCAGTACAGTACAGTGTAGTAGAGTAGATTACAGTGTAGTAGAGTATAGTACTGTACATTATAGTGTACTCAACTCTAGTGTGTTCTACTGTGTACTGTACTGAACTCTACTCCACTCTATTCTACTACACTGTACTGTACTGAACTATATGCAACTATTATTTACCGTACTGTACTGTACTGACCTATACTCAACTATTATTTACTGTACTGTACTGTACTGAACTATATGCAACTATTATTTACCGTACTGTACTGTACTGACCTATACTCAACTATTATTTACTGTACTGTAATGTACTGAACTATATTCAACTATTATTTACTGTACTAACCTATACTCAACTATTATTTACTGTACTGACCTATACTCAACTATTATTTACTGTACTGACCTATACTCAACTATTATTTACTGTACTGACCTATACTCAACTATTATTTACTGTACTGTACTGACCTATACTCAACTATTCTTTACTGTACTGTACTGAATTATACTCAACTATTCTTTACTGTACTGAACTATACTGAACTATTCTTTACCTCACTGTACTGTACTATACTGTACTGTACTGTGCTGTCCAAACTTTTGAACCAGTCATGCATGTCTATGTTTGGGCCGAATGAAGGCCGGTCCAGACGTCTGTGGATGTTAAAATTAAGGTCAGGTCGGACTAACAAAATGAAGCAACTTTTCAACGTTCATCGACGTCCAGTGTCAGTTAGTGCTCAGTGGGTGAGGATGCTGGTTACAGTAAATGGAAAGAGAGGGGGCCCATGGGTCAGTGTCAGTAAGAGCTGGTAGAGGTGACATTAACTGGAGAGAAAGAGAAGAGAAGAGAAAGAGAAAGAGAAGAGAGAGAGAAAGAAAGAGAGAATATGAATGACAGAAAAATATAAATACTTCACAAAGGTACACTTCATAAGAGGTTTATGCCCCTATCGTCCTGACTGTCACTCAGTGTCACCGCCCTGCCTCCTGCCAACTCTGACACCCCGGTCCCCTATGTGGAGAACCCCTGTAGATCAGGAGACTTGAATAGCTTTGAAACTGTGACGGCTTACTTGTTTGAATGCAGTCATACAGTATGTATACGTGGGGAACATAGATATGTTTATTCCTGTAGGCTACATCAAGGCAGAGGTGACAGAAACAAAATAGCACACAAATAGGCCAACAACTTCATTCTGGCGTGTGGCATTTAGGTGTAAGTGTGATTTTGACATCTATATCCTCCTCGGTTGTTTTTTGTTTTAGGCCTTCTGACTGAGTGAGAAGTGAGAGCATTAAAAATGAACTCTGCCCAGCCGTTGGTAATTAGGTTGGTGTTTAAAGTCAGATGCTGTATATGTTGGATTCCCACCACGAAGTATCATTGAAAGCATTTATGTGCTGTAACTTTTAACTACTGTAGCATGATTGGCACTTTTTAGTCTTTTGTTCCGTTGTAGAACTTTGAGTTGAAAAGTAATTGCCCTGTTAAAAGGAGTACCTTTCAGATGCACAATAGAATATAGCATTTCACATGGTTCCATCAGGTTCATGTAGTAAGTTGTCACAATGCCATCATTGGATTTAGGGCTTCCATCCACCCCTGTCCCTTGTCCATCTGTGTGTGGGGGTAAGAAGAGAGAGGGAGCCTCATGCAGGAGGAGCAGGTGGAGAGTAGGAAGCACGGGGCCCCTACACTTAGACCACAGTCAACAGCATGTGTGTGTGAGTCAGAGGGTACCAGAGATAGACTGCTCAATGACACACTAACTCACCACTGAGATAGGGAAACAGACACTATCACACTACCCTGTATCTTACTCTCATATCACCTCTCTCTCTCATGTCACCTCTCTCTCTCTCTCTCTCTCTCTCTCTCTTGACTTCAGTTAGTGTGGACAGAACTGCTTCTTACCACCTAATATAATATACAGTAAGTTATTACTAATCATGTCTTCCACAAGGGTATAAACTATGAATGTTTCACCAGTTCTTTTCAATGGCCTCTATCAGGTTTCTTCTACCCAACCTTGAATGCTAACCTAATGATGTTCAAGGTGGAGCCAATCTGTAGAAGAAGCTGATGGTAGCCTGCCTACGTATAGCCCGGGGTGTCACTTTCTAACCTTGCCTAAAAATGTAACTCTGGGAGCACTCCTCAGACTAGCATTCCTTCCCTCCTGTCTGTACATGCAGGTGCGTGCTTCTTATTGGAATTTTACTGACAAAACCTTGACTGTGTTTTTAGCTGCTGCCTGTCAGAGGTGTTTTAGAACACTGACAAGAAGCTAGAGAAAGTGGATTACTGCTTCTCATAATGTAGGCAAGTTTGAAAGAAGCCAGGCCCCATCATGCTGTTCATTCAGCACATTGTACATAGTTAGAATGTCTATGGCCATTCATCAAACTGTAGCAAGCAATAAGGACAGTATATTGGCATCTTCTTTGCACAGGGAAAATCCCAAAAAGGAGTTGGCGTGCTGTTGTAGCATTTTATCATGAGTGACAGTGGACCATGATAGACATCAAGCTGAATTTAATGATGGTATTCTGGCGAAAATATGGTGGAAGCTTTCCAAACAAGAAAAATTTTAAGAATTTACGTAATCTGCAATTTTACGTTTCTTACCATATTAAGGCAGCTAACCCTTACAAAAAAAGAAAAAGAATTTCACCACTTCCATCTGCGTCTGGTTTCCCATCCATGGACGGACCAGGACCGACCCTGCTTAGCAAACCAACAGTGGGATGCAGGGTGCTATCCTGCTGGAATGAATGTGCCAAAACTTGCAACTGGAAAAAGCAGTGGCGTAAAGTACTTAAGTAAAAATACTTTAAAGTAAGTAGTGTTTTTGGGTATCTGTACTTTACTTTACTATTTATATTTTTGACATTTACTTTTACTTCACTACATTCCTAAAGAAGATTATGTATTTTTTACTCCATACATTTTCCCTGACACCCAAAAGTACTTGTTACATTCTGAATGCTTAGCAGGACAGAAAACGGTTCAATTCGCACACTTATCAAGAGACCATCCCTGGTCATCCCTACTGCCTCTGATCTGGCGGACTCACTAAACACAAATGCTTTGTTTTTAAATTATGTTTTAGTGTTGGAGTGTGTCCCTGGCTATCCATAAATGAAAAATATGAAAAAAATTGTGCCATCTGGTTTGCTTAATATAAGTACTTTTTAAAATTATTCATACTTTTACTTTTGATACTTAAGTATATTTAAAACCAAATACTTTTAGACTTTACTCAAGTAGTATTTTACTGGGTTACTTTTACTTGAGTAATTTTCTATTCAGGTATCTTTACTTTTACTCAAGTATGAGAATTGAGTACTTTTTCCACCACTGGAAAAAGGCAGCGAAAGCAAAGGCCAGGGTAACATAACCAAAAATAGGTAGAATTGTTTAATTTAATTGCATCCATTTACAATTAATTTGCCCTCGCTTTGACATTTTTTTCCCTTGCAATATTTTGTTTTGCTATCAATACTTTTGGATTTATGTTTTGCTTTCAATATCATTATTTTTGTTTGCAATACTAAGAATTTTGTTCTTGACTTCAGAAGTTTTGCTTGATATTAATGGGACAAAAGTAACTCACTCACAAGAGAATGGCACCATGTAGTAACACTATTAATCTAAACTAAGGAGTTTAAAGCGACAATCCTTAATTGAAACATTAACAGGTGTCCTTCCCACTACAGTTTCGGTAAAACGCTGAGGGATGGGGCTGGAGAAACGCAACCACTTTCAATCCATAGACTACACTATGGATGCAAGGACTGACCGTCCATGATATCAAAATGATAGTTTTAACCATATTTTTAGGCTATACAGTGTTTGTTTACATGAACTTTGTTAACAAACATTGGAGTAAAAATTGTATTTTTACTTTCATGTGGGTTTTTTTTACATATGAAACTCCAAATGTGATTTTCTCATGTGAAAATGCAATTCTAACTTAGTTTTTTCCAACTGCTTACACACGTTTTCAAAACTGTCTCCTTTTTTCAAAACTCTACACACAATTTCCAAAACTGCACACACAAAATGCAAAATACCTCACATCTCCTTCAAAATGTAACAGTGCATTCAAAATGCCATAAACACATGTCAGAATGAAGCATTTGCATCAAATGGCAAACACTGCTTTCATGGATAACCCATGTAAACACTGTTGTTCTAAATCTAAAGCTCTTTGGTCTTTCATAGGCTTATATCTACATTTCAATACAATGTTCTACAGGGAAAGTAATCTGCTGAGAGGGGTAACAAGTACACTGTAAACACCAATGCAATGTAGAAACAGAAAATATTTATTAGGCCTAACATTACTGTTGTATACAGTAGCATACAACAAAACCATAAACATATGTAAACCAAAAGTATATTCTTTAGAATACAGTAAAGAACACAATTGTGTGTGTGGGGTCCCGGGGGGGCAGTCCAGGAATTGGTGGGGGGGGGGGGCAGTCACCAGTGTTAAGCTACGCTTCATCTCTTCTCCGGCCAGGGTCTGGCCACAATACTTCGTCCACATCACAAGATACGTTTTCTCTTGCCAAACATCGAGGGAAGTATCTCCTAGCATGGCGTATCCAACCTTGGACAGAGGCAACCTCTATGTCCCCACATGCGTCTTCCATTGCCTGGAGAAGCGACATGCGGGCATAGGGTTGGCGATCATACACTTTCCAGCGCCAGAACAGCCCGGTGAAAACTAACATTGTCCCATAAAACCACAAATCTAGCAGGCTCCTGATCTGGATCAGGGACAAGCATTGTGTAAATTGCATCCAGAAAAGTGAGCATATGGCCGGTGTTGTACGGACCCAGTGTGGCATTGTGATGGAGGACCCCGTTTTGAGTGATGGCAGCACACATAGTTATATTACCCCCACGCTGTCCATGGACATTGGTAATTGCCCTCTGTCCTATTACATTTATTCCACGGCGCCTGGTTTTGGTGAGGTTGAAGCCAACCTCATCCACATAAATAAATTCATGGCGAATTACATGGGCATCCAGCTCCAATACTCTCTGTAACAGACAAAATGATATACAGATGAGTAAATATGGTATGTCTGAAGTACTGGAAGTAGTGTTGCATACATACCTCTACAAAGTCATGTCGCATATTCTTGACTCTGTCAGAGTTTCTCTCAAATGGCACCTTGTAAAGTTGTTTCATCGTCACTCGGTGCCGTTGGAGGATGCGTTGTATGGTCGACAGGCTTACAGCATTGATGTTGTTAAATATGGTGTCATTATTCAAGATATGCTCTCTTATCTCTCGAATCCTAATTGCATTGTTGGCCAAAACCATATTTATAATTGCAGTCTCTTGTACATCTGTAAACAAGCGTCCTCGTCCTCCATGATGTCTTTGCCTTTCCACTCTGTACAGAATTCAAACACAGTATGTGTTCAGCATAGGAACTGTAAACAATGTACAAAAAAATGTAGTACAGCATGATAACCAACCTCATTCATTCAATGCAGTGCAGTAAATGGATGGCTTAGAGTTACAAATGTTTATGCAATACTATGCAGTCATACGTATTTTACAGTACATTACTGTAATGCTAAAATAGTCATTAGATAGTTGCATACCTGTTCTCATACAGACGCCACTGTAAATCGACTCAAGTTGGGCTGGACTCTTAGTCCAGCCTCTCTCATGGTCAAACCGTGGTTGATCACATGATCAACAAGTGTTGCCCTAATCTCATCAGAGATGGCTCTCCTTCCTTCTCTTCTTTGCCCTCGTCCTCTTCTTCCTCTTCCTCTCCCTCCTACCCCTCTTGCTCTCTGTCCATTGTTGGCATCCATTGTTCAAAACAGGTAATCTGACCTTTGACCTATTTATAGGCCTATACTACAGTAAAGCAGTGATTGGTTAGTGATCAGTTAAGCTATTAGTGTTTGCACATGTGAGGAGTGTGTGTGTGACCTGGTGAATAAGTGTAGCATTTTGATTGGTTGTGTTTGGAAAAGGAGAGCAAGTCACTTCCTGTTAGATTTTTGTGTTTTAGGTAGAGAATTGTGTGTAGTGTTTTGAAAAAAGTGTTTTATGCAATTGAGTCAAAGGCTGAGAAATAGCTTATGGTTTTGGATATTTGGTGAGTAGTTTTGCACTTTGATTGAGAGGTTTCAAAAATCGTGTGACATGAAAAGATTTTGTGTGTAAGCAGTTGGAAAAAACTGTAATAGAAAATGAATATGATTTCACTTGTGAAATTTTACCTCAATATGAAAACAGCTACAGTATTTCACATGTGAAACTGCGAATTTGACATGTGTTTTTTTTGTAAGAGAAGGGAGTTACTCTGACAGCTGGCAGCTACCCTGTAATGACTATAGGTTCTCTCAGTGTGTGTGTGTGTGTGTGTGTGTGTGTGTTGGCACACAACTGATTGCTCAATGTCTGTTTCAGTGCTGTGGGAAAGACATGCCTGCTCATCAGCTACACAACCAACGCCTTCCCTGGAGAGTACATCCCCACAGTGTAAGTACTGGACCACAGACAGACACAGTGTACATGATATGGCTGGTACAGTGACAAATGTGTGGGCTGAATGGACAAACATCATACAACCAAAGGCCTACATAATGCAACCAATAACCAGAAATAGGAAATAATGTTGTATTCACATTAATTCTAGGGATTGGTATGCTAGATATTGACTTTACTTTCACAAACACCTATGGTATGCAGTTTTTACACACTCGGTGGCCAGTTTATTAGGTACACTATCTAGTACCAGGTCGGACCCCACTTTACCTTAAGAACAGCCTGAATTCTCTGGGGCATGGCGTTCAATTGTTGCTCAATTGGTGTCAAGGGACCTAACGTGTGCCAGGAAAACATTCCCCACACCAGTACCGTTAACACCAGGCAGGATGGGTCCATGGATTCAAGTTGTCTTGATGTCTGTCTGCCTGCTTTATATAGCAAGCCACGACCATGTGACTCACTGTCTGTAGGAGCGATCCATATTCGTGAATGGGGTGGTGTACCTAATAAACTGTATACTGTATATTCTGTGTAAGGTCTTTCACTGTAATATGTTCTAGATGTAATGGACTTATTTGTCTTCCAGGTTTGATAACTACTCAGCCAATGTGATGGTGGACAGTAAGCCAGTGAACCTGGGACTGTGGGATACAGCAGGACAGGAGGACTATGACAGACTCAGACCTCTGTCCTATCCTCAGACGGTAACACACACACACACATACAGAATCTCTATTACAAATTATATACAGTGGGGTCCGGAATTATTGACACCCTTGATAAAGATGAGCAGTAATGACTGTATACTGTCCAATTAATAATGGATGCTGCCATGATTACGAATAATCCTGAATGAATCGTGATGAATGAGAAGGTTACAGAGGGTCAAAAATCATAGCCCCAAAACATGCTAACCTCCCCTGTTATTGGTAATGGTGAGAGGTTAGCATGTCTTGGGGGTATGATCTTTGACCCTCTGTAACTTTCTCATTCATCATTATTCACGATTCATTCAGGATGTAAGCTGTTGACTACTTTATTTATAAGAATCTTTAGGGGTGTCAATAAATTTGACCACTACTTTTTTGAGAAAAACATAATATTACTTGTTAAACTAAATCTCTTTGAGCAATTGTATTAGCATAAAATAATATAATTTCCACATTGTTTGGAGCACACAATATAGTTCAGTATTTGCATACTACATTTTATATAGTCCTTATCGCTCATATTTATCAAAAGTGTCAATAATTTCGGACCCCACGTCTTCTACTACTCTGATACACCTTTCTACCCTTCAGTACAACCACATGTATTACTCCCTACACCTTCACTGACCAATGACCATATACACTATATGAATCACTAGATCTAATCTGTTTACAACATCAACATCTCCCTACACCTTTAATACTACCATTGATCAGACACTATGTTTGTCCCTTAGGATGTGTTCCTCATCTGTTTCTCTCTGGTGAGCCCAGCATCGTTTGAGAACGTCAGAGCCAAGGTGAGTGGATGCTGTGTGATCTTCATGGCTGTTGTGCTACATTGTATAGGTACATACAGTGGGGCAAAAAAGTATTTAGTCAGCCACCAATTGTGCAAGTTCTCCCACTTAAAAAGATGAGAGAGGCCTGTAATTTTCATCATAGGTACACTTCAACTATGACAGACAAAATGACGAAAAAAAATCCAGAAAATCACATTGTAGGATTTTTAATGAATTTATTTGCAAATTATGGTGGAAAATAAGTACTTGGTCACCTACAAACAAGCAAGATTTCTGGCTCTCACAGACCTGTAACTTCTTCTTTAAGAGGTTCCTCTGTCCTCTACTCGTTACCTGTATTAATGACACCTGTTTGAACTTGTTATCCGTATAAAAGACATCTGTCCACAACCTCAAACAGTCACACTCCAAATTCCACTATGGCCAAGACCAAAGAGCTGTTAAAGGACACCAGAAACAAGATTGTAGACCTGCACCAGGCTGGGAAGACTGAATCTGCAATAGGTAAGCAGCTTGGTTTGAAGAAATCAACTGTGGGAGCAATTATTAGGAAATGGAAGACATACAAGACCACTGATAATCTCCCTCGATCTGGGGCTCCACGCAAGATCTCATTCCGTGGGGTCAAAATGATCACAAGAACGGTGAGCAAAAATCCCAGAACCACACGGGGGGACCTAGTGAATGACCTGCAGAAAGCTGAGACCAAAGTAACAAAGCCTACCATCAGTAACACACTACGCCGCCAGGGACTCAAATCCTGCAGTGCCAGACGTGTCCCCCTGCTTAAGCCAGTACATGTCCAGGCCCGTCTGAAGTTTGCTAGAGAGCATTTGGATGATCCAGAAGAAGATTGGGAGAATGTCATATGGTCAGATGAAACCAAAATATAACTTTTTGGTAAAAACTCAACTCGTCGTGTTTGGAGGACAAAGAATGCTGAGTTGCATCCAAAGAACACCATACCTACTGTGAAGCATGGGGGTGGAAACATCATGCTTTGGGGCTGTTTTTCTGCAAAGGGACCAGGACGACTGATCCGTGTAAAGGAAAGAATGAATGGGGCCATGTATCGTGAGATTTTGAGTGAAAACCTCCTTCCATCAGCAAGGGCATTGAAGATGAAACGTGGCTGGGTCTTTCAGCATGACAATGATCCCAAACACACCGCCTTGGCAACGAAGGAGTGGCTTCGTAAGAAGCATTTCAAGGTCCTGGAGTGGCCTAGCCAGCATCCAGATCTCAACCCCATAGAAAATCTTTGGAGGGAGTTGAAAGTCCGTGTTGCCAAGCAACAGCCCCAAAACATCACTGCTCTAGAGGAGATCTGCATGGAGGAATGGGCCAAAATACCAGCAACAGTGTGTGAAAACCTTGTGAAGACTTACAGAAAACATTTGACCTCTGTCATTGCCAACAAAGGGTATATAACAAAGTATTGAGATAAACTTTTGTTATTGACCAAATACTTATTTTCCACCATAATTTGCAAATAAATTCATTAAAAATCCTACAATGTGATTTTCTGGATTTTTTTTTCTCATTTTGTCTGTCATAGTTGAAGTGTACCTATGATGAAAATTACAGGCCTCTCTCATCTTTTTAAGTGGGAGAACTTGCACAATTGGTGGCTGACTAAATACTTTTTTGCCCCACTGTATAGTATGCAATACACACATATTCTATTTGATCCGCCGCCGGAGTTTTTCTCTGTACCTAATGCAGGGATAGTGGATGACATTGTTCTCATAATGTAGGTGTTGATTGGCATTGATTGAGCTGCAGTATGTAGCATACATTATAGATTACTATACGGAGAGATTAACGTGTCAATACTGTTGATCACTCCTAAAGCACAGGGGTATTTAGATGTGCTTACCTTTCTGTGAATATAGATGGGTCATCATCTGTCAGTAATACAGAGGGGGGTGATGGAAAACAGAGCAGGATAACAGTAGTATGCCAGTTAATCTAGAAAATGCCTGTCAAGATTAAGATAATGAAGTGAGTCTAAACACATAGAGACATCAATCAATTTAAAAAGGATAGGCTACTCTGGTTTACCTGCTTTCAATAGAAAATCGAAGTGTACCGTATAATAAAACAAACATATTGCAGATTCTGGCATTTACGGTACAGTAATAGGATATAGTCCAATGGACAACTAATGTTTTTCTATTTTAACTGTCTGCGTAATGGTATTATCAATAGTTGTTTTGTGTTCTGCTGCTTTCAGCTCTACCTATTGTTGCAGAGGCCATGGTTTAGTCGCTTCAGTCAGACAGTCATAAATAAAATATTTCAAATCCAAGGACTAGAACAGCACATCTATTCAGGTAGCACGTTGCATCCCATTGGATTCCAATGACCCTCACTCCTTTTGGATAGGATATAGAAATGTGTTCATCAATAGAAATCATATTCATTCAGGTCAGAGAGAAGTAATCATCTCTTCTTTAACGGAGTCAAACATGGATGTCCCATGTGAACTTAACTCGCCTAATGCACGATGAGACCTCTACCTACTCCATCTCCATCTCTCCAGACGTCATGGGTTTTAAACTGACACAGTACTATAGAAGTTGAATTCACATCAAAGAGCTATAATATCACCAGAAAAGCCTGCCAAACGTTACCCTTTTCAAACACTTTTATTGTTGCTTCTTCTCATACCATTGCCTCAGCCATAGGCTTTGTCAAGAAGTTCTGGAAAACGGTTAAAGACCTGGAGAATAAACCCTCCCCCTCACAGCTGCCCATGTCACTTAATGTTGATGATGTGGTTGTTACTGACAAGAAGCACATGGCTGAGCTCTTTAATCACCACTTCATTAAGTCAGGATTCCTATTTGACTCAGACATGCCTCCTTGCCCGTCCCACATTTCCTCATCTGCCACCCCTTCTAATGCGACTGTCCCCGAGGCTTCTTCCTCTTTTTCCCCTGCCCTGCTACAAAGTTTCTCCCTGCAGGCGGTTACTGAGTCCGAGGAGCTAAAGGAGCTCCTTAAACTTGACAGAGTTAGATGCTTTAGACCCTTTCTTCTTTAAGGTTGCTGCCTCTATCATCGCTGTAGTATCTGGGATCTACATCTGTTTATATTAGTTACTATGCTGTTACTAAGCAGTGATGTATTACGACAGTGTTACGTTACTACACTTAATAGGAAATGCACATGCGCACTAGTGTGCCCGGGAACTGTAGAGCAGGAGAGGTTTTGACTAAACGAAAACTAACTGTACTCCCGTCTCCTGCCTGGTCATTTCTCCACAACACAAATATTACAGTGGCGACGAGGTGATTAAACTTCTTTAACGGACATTGCTTGAATGTAAGAATGTTGCGTGAGTAATGAAACTCAAAATAATTATGTAATTCGTCAGTTATTTTTTTATTTTCTTTCGCCAGTAAAAAAAGGCTAAGCACTGCTAGCAGGTACAGTGTTCAGGAGCTGCCAAGTATAAAGACTATTGGAGTCCAGAATAGCGACACTGCCCTCTGGTGGTTAAATAAAATTTAAAAAACTGTCATTGAACCCATTGAAATTAGGCGATCTCAGTGGAGAAATATTGTCAAGAAAAAAAAGGAAGAAGGAACGTAACACGGTGTGTACATTATTACAAATGAGTGCAGTGAACGAAGTAATTGCAGAAACTTCTGAAGTGAAGAATTAGATGAAAATTAAGGAATACAAGGAATAAGGAAACTGAACAATTAACTGTGAAAATGGCAACCATTGGTCGAGTACCAGAGTTTGAGGCTACAAAAGAGGAATTTGATTCCTATTTGGAGTGTTTGGAGCGTTGGCTGGCTGCAAATGAAATCAAAGATGAAAAGAAAGCAGACGTATTTCTCAGTGTTTTGGGTCCAACTGAGTATGGATTGCTGAAAGGTCTCATTGAACCAATAAAAGCAGTGGAGTTGAACTATGCAGAACTGACTGAAACTCTTTCAAGGCATTTCAAGCCTAAGCCAATTCTCATTGCAGAACGTTTCAGATTTTACCAACGTCACCAGAGTCAAGGGGAAACCGTGGCTGACTACATCCTTGCTTTGAAAAGGCTGGCAAGTACATGTGAGTTTGCACAATTTCTTGATGATGCTCTTCGAGACAAGTTTGTATGTGGTCTCACAGGTGAAGCATATCACAGAAGGCTTCTGTCAGAGAAGGACCTGACCTTTCGGAAAGCCTGTGATATCGCACTTGGACTTGAGCTTGCCCACAGGGATACTATTGAGCTATCGGGATATGCAGAACGTCAGAAAGGTGTTCACAAGGTCAGTGATGCACGTGGTGAAAAAGGCTCACAAAAGTCACTCTTTTCTCAGTCCCTTCCTCAAGGTTACACAAGAACAAAGCAGCCCACATCTCAAAGGTCTAAGCCAGGTTGCTACAGATGTGGGGGAGATAATCATCAGCACAGTGAATGTCGATTCCAAAATGTGAAGTGCCACAATTGTGGAAAGGTTGGACATTTACAGAAAGTGTGTAAAGCCTCAAAACGCACAGCAAGAGCGCACAAAGTGTCAGACGCAGCACAAGAAGAGGAAGGTACTACTGAAACAGTATTGGAACTGTCCACAGTGTACACAGCTCAACAACAAAAAGATGGAATCTATCTCAACATGGAGTTAGCGGGAAAACCGGTAAAAATGCAGCTGGACACCGGAGCGTCTGTATTTCTGGTTCCAGAGAGACTCTACAAAGAAAAACTGAAAGAGTGCCCTCTTCAGCCAGCGTCCATCCGCCTTTCTTCATACACTGGTGACACTATTCCTGTGTTAGGGCAGATCCAGGTACCAGTCCGGTATGAGGGGAAGGAGTGGACGCTACCGCTTGTCATTGTTAAAGGAGAAAAATCAGCCTTGCTAGGCAGAAACTGGCTACAAAAGATCAAGTTGAACTGGGGAGAAATCTTCAGTCTGAGAAAGGACAAACCAGTGAGTCAGGCTACACTCACTAACATGCTGGAGAAGCACAAAGAACTTTTCAAAGATGGCTACGGTGAAATACAAGACTTCACAGCAAAAGTCAGAGTGCAAGAAGGAACCAAGCCTATCTTTCACAAACCACGTCCAGTTGCCTATGCTCTTAAGGAAGCAGTAGAGAAGGAACTGGACCGCCTACAGAAAAATAACATAATCACGAAAGTAGCGAGGAGCGACTGGGCCGCTCCGATTGTTGTAGTCCCAAAGAAAGACAAGACCGTCAGAATGTGCGGTGACTACAAGGTCACAGTAAATCGCTGCATACTACCAGAGGAATATCCACTACCAAATGCTGAAGATCTGTTTGCCACTCTAGCTGGTGGGAAGGTTTTCAGTAAGCTGGACCTGGCATTCGCTTATCAGCAACTGAAGCTGGATCCGGAGTCAGAACAGTATCTGACCATCAATACACACAAGGGGCTATTCAGATTCAATTGCTTGGCCTATGGAATCTCGACAGCTCCAGCGATATTCCAACACACAATGGATCAGATCTTGGACGGTATAGACAACGTTGTGTGCTTCATGGACGACATCCTCGTGTCAGCACCAACCATTGGAGAGCACCTTGTAGTGCTGGACAAAGTGATGTCAAGACTGGAGAAATACGGAGTGAGAATGAAACGCAGCAAGTGTGAGTTTCTCCAGGACTCAGTGGAGTATCTCGGATACAAGATTGATGCACAAGGCCTGCACCCAACCAACAGCAAGGTGGAAGCAATCGTAAACGCACCAGCACCCACAAATATCTCAGAGCTGAGGTCATTTTTGGGGCTCCTGAACTATTACGGAAAGTTTGTAGCAAACCTGTCCACACTGTTGCATCCGCTTCACCAACTGCTGCAGGCCGATACAAAGTGGAATTGGTCCCCACAATGCGAAGAAGCATTCAAGACTTGCAAACAGCGTCTGCTAAAGAGCAAGTGGCTTGCCCACTACAACACAGAGATGAAGCTGAGACTCGCGTGTGATGCATCTCCATACGGAGTAGGAGCCGTCATCTCACATGTTCTATCGTCAGGTGAAGAACACCCTATTGCATTTGCATCACGGACTCTGTCACCAAGTGAGAAGAATTATGCTCAAATTGAGAAGGAAGCCCTGAGCATAATATTCGGAGTGAAGAAGTTTCACAAATACCTGTACGGAAGGAAGTTCCAACTGCTGACAGATCACAAGCCTCTGTTGGCCATCCTTGGACCAAAATCAGATATACCAACCCTTGCTGCACTTCGAATGCAACGTTGGGCTCTGATATTATTAGCCTACGACTACGAGATTGAGTACAGACGATCCAGTGATCACGCAAATGCAGATGCACTATCAAGACTACCATGCAATAGTGACTCCGACAGTGAAGATGATAGAGCAGTCTTCCAGATCTCTCTCATTGACGAACTGCCCATATCTGCTTCAGACATAGCAGAGGAAACAAGGAAAGATCCAGCGCTTTCCAAAGTCTTGGACTTAACATTAGGAGGTTGGCCAACCTTCGTAAATGACGATAACCTTCGTCCATTCATCGACAAGAAAGACCAGTTGTCCACTGATCAAGGATGTGTTCTGTGGGGATCAAGGGTGGTGGTACCTCACAAATTCCAGAGGAGACTGCTATCTGACCTGCATGAGGGACATCCAGGAATCACTCGAATGAAAGCACTCGCTCGCAGTTATCTGTGGTGGCCTGGACTGGATCAGGACATTCAACAGTATGTAGGCCACTGCTCACCTTGTGAAGCTGTTCGCAACAAGCCTGCTGCTGCACCTCTTCATCCATGGTCCTGGGCTGCTACACCTTGGGAACGCATCCATGTGGATTACGCCGAGATTGACAAGCAACATTTCCTTGTTGTCGTCGATGTCCATTCCAAGTGGATGGAAGTGCTCAACTGACCACAGCTGAGAAGACCATCAATCTTCTCAGACACCTGTTCGCATCCTTTAGACTAGTCAAGGAGCTCGTATCGGACAATGGCCCTCCTTTCACGTCAAGCGATTTTGAAATGTTTCTCAAGAACAATGGAGTAAGGCACATCCTGTCACCACCTCACCACCCGGCATCAAACGGAGCAGCGGAGAGAGCCGTGCAAACTTTTAAGAAGGCCTGGAATAGACTCGAGGTTCAGTCTGTGCCCACCCACCAAAGGCTTCCCCGGTTCCTGTTTACTTACCGTAACACACCACACACAGTAACGGAATGTACACCAGCTGAACTGTTTCTGAGACGCCAACCACGCACCCGCCTGACATTGTTGAAACCAGACTTGTCAAGCACTGTGGCAAAGCACCAGCTACAGCAGAAGAAAGCTCATGACAGACACTCAAAGACTGTCAGAGAATTCAAAGAGGGAGAGGGGGTGATGGTACGTGATTTCAGACACCCCAAGAGCCTGTGGAACTCAGGTGTGATCTTGCAACGCAAAGGACCTTTGACTTACCAAGTCCAAATTGGTCATCGCCAGGTCAACGTTCATGTGGATCATCTGCTACGGTCCAACGCCCCAGCAGAGACACGCCGAGAGAACAAGAACAATAACGACCCCCAGGACGATTCTCCTGACTGTGGACGTACGGGAGAGACAGAGCCTGACCTTCCACCCGAACCTGGCCCACCACCGGAAGCCTAGGAGGAGCGGAGATATCCTATTCGACAGCGAAGGGCACCTCAAAAGCTTGACCTGTGAGTTGAGCTGTTTAAGGTAACAGACAGTAAAACAAACAAACACTTTAATATGTCCTAGATAAAAGGAAAGAAAACGGACATTACCTGGGTTAGTTATTAGGACACAAACTCCATCTTCGGGGCAGAATAATCCCCTGGATTTGTGCTGAGCTCTGAAAAGTCTGCTTCAACCCAGTAGTTGAAAAATGTTAAGAATGCATTGTTCGATATTGCATTAGTAGTTCCCTAACATATTTACCTTGTTCTCTGGGAGTTAAACACTATGGGGGAGGAGTGTAGTCTCTGGGATCTACATCTGTTTATATTAGTTACTATGCTGTTACTAAGCAGTGATGTATTACGACAGTGTTACGTTACTACACCTAATAGGAAATGCACATGCGCACTAGTGTGCCCGGGAACTGGAGAGCAGGAGAGGTTTTGACTAAACGAAAACTAACTGTACTCCCGTCTCCTGCCTGGTCATTTCTCCACAACACAAATATTACAATCGCCAAGCCTATCTCCGGCCTTTTTAACCTGTCTCTCCTTTCTGGGGAGGTTCTCATTGCTAGGAAGGCTACCATGGTTCGTCCTTTATTTAAAGGATAAGATCAAGCTGATTCTAACCAATATAGGCCTGTTTCTATTTGCCCTGTTTAGAAAGCCAGTCAGTTGATTATTGACAAGTTTTTCCAACACTTTTGGAAAAACTTGTCAATAATCAACTGACTGGCTTTCTTGATGTCTATAGTATTCTCTCGGGTATGCAATCTGGTTTCCGCTCAGGTTAGGGATGTGTCATTGCAACCTTAAAGGTCCTCAATGATTTCACCATTGCCCTTGATTCTAAGCAATATTGTGCTGCTATTTTTATTGACATGGCCAAAGCTTTTGATACGATAGACCATTCCATTCTTGTGGGCCGGCTAAGGGGTATTGGGTATTGGTGTCTCTGAGGGGTCTTTGGGCTGGTTTGCGAATTACCTCTCTCAAAGAGTGCAGTGTATAAAGTCAGAAAATGTGCTCTCAGCCACTGCCTGTCACCACACCAAGAGAGTACCTCAAGGCTTGATCTTAGGCCCCACGCTCTTCTCAATTTACATCAAAACATAGCTCAGGCAGTAGGAAGCTCTCTCATCCATTTATATGCAGACGATACAGTCTTATACTGAGCTGGCCCCTCCCCGGATGTTGTGTTAAATGCTCTACAACAAAGCTTTCTCTGCCCTTAACCTTGTTCTGAACACCTCCAAAACAAAGGCCATATGTTTTGGTAAGAAGAATGCCCCTCCTCCCACAGATGTTATTACTACTTCTGAGGGTTTAGAGCCTCATACAAGTACTTGGGAGTATGGCTAGACGGTGCACTGTCCTTCTCTCAGCACATATCAAAGCTGCAGGCTAAAGTTAAATCTAGACTTGGTTTGCTCTATCGTAATCGCTCCTCTTTCACCCCAGGTGCCAAACTAACCCTGATTCAGATGACCATCCTACCCAAGCTAGATTACAGAGACGTAATTTATAGATTGGCAGGTAAGGGTGCTCTCGAGCGGCTAGGTGTTCTTTACCATTCGGCCATCAGATTCCTTATAGGACACTCTATACTCTGTAAACGGGTCATCTCTGTATACCCGTCGCAAGACCCATTGGTTGATGCTTATTTATAAAACCCTCTTAGGCCTCACTCCCCCCTATCTGAGATATCTACTGCAGCCCTCATCCTCCACATAGAACACTCGTTCTGCCAGTCACATTCTGTTAAAGGTTCCCAAAGCACACACATCCCTGGATCGCTCCTATTTTTAGTTTGCTGCAGCTAGCGACTGGAACGAGCTGCAACAAACACTCAAACTGGACAGTTTTATCTCAATCTCTTCATTCAAAGACTCAATCATGGACACTCTTACTGACAGTTATGACTGCTTTGTGTGATGTATTGTTGTCTCTACCTTCTTGCCCTTTGTGCTGTTGTCTGTGCCCAATAATGTTTGTACCATGTTTTGTGCTGCTACCATTTTGTGTTGCTACCATGTTGTTGTTATGTTGTGTTGCTACTATGCTGTGTTGTCATGTGTTGCTGCCTTGCTATGTTGTTGTCTTAAGTTTCTCTTTATGTATTGTTGTGTTGTCTCTCTTGTTGTGATGTGTGTTTTGTCCTATATTTATATTGTATTTATTTTTATTTTTTATCCCAGGCCGCCGTCCCCGCAGAAGGCCTTTTGCCTTTTGGTAGGCTATCATTGTAAATAAGAATTTGTTCTTAAAACTTCTCTAGGATAGGGGGCAGAGTTTTCACTTTTGTAAAAATAGCGTGCCCAATTTCAACTTCCTTCTACTCATCCCCAGAATATAAGATATGCATATTATTAGTATATTTGGATAGAAAACACTCTGTAGTTTCTAAAACTATTTTAATCATATCTGTAAGTATAACAGAACTTATGTAGCAGGCAAAACCTCGAGGACTAACCATAATTATTTGTTTTTTTTTTAAGTCACTGTCTGTTCAATGAGTTTTCATTGGGAAGCCAGATTTCTAATCACTCTGTTCTCAGTTCCTACTGCTTCCACTGGATGTCACCAGTCTTAGGAAATAGGTTGAGGTTATTCATTTGTGCAATGAAGAAGAAGGCCATCAGGAAGTAGAGTAACATCATGTGTACTGTTTGAGAGGTGCGCAAGACTAAAGAAAGTAGCGTTAGTTTGTTTATCTCCTGTATTGAAAACAGATAGACCCTTCTTCAATTTGATCGATTATTAACGTTTACAAATACCTTAAGTTGTATTACAAAAGTACTTTGAAATGTTTTGGCAAAGTTTAGAGGTAATTTTTTAGATATTTTGTAGTGACTTTGCGCAAATTGGAAGCTGTTTTTTTCTGGATCAACATGCCAAATAAATGAACAATTTGGATATATATGGACGGAATTAATCGAACAAAAGGACCATTTGTGATGTTTATGGGACATATTGGAGTGCCAACAAAAGAATCTCGTCAAAGGTAATGCATGTTTTATATTTTATATCTGCGTTTTGAGTTGCGCCTGCAGGGTTGAAATATGCTACTCTCTCTTTGTTGACATTGTGTTATCAGATAATAGCATCTTATGCTTTCGCCGAAAAGCCTTTTTGAAATCTGTTGGCTGGATGTTGGCTGGATTCACAACGAGTGTAGCTTTAATTTGGTATCTTACATGTGTGATTTAATTAAAGTTTGATTTTATATAATTTTTTTGAATTTGGCGCTCTACATTTTCCCTGGCTATTGGCCAAGTGGGACGCTACCGTCCCGCTATCCCAGAGAGGTTTTAACTGACTTTCTTAGTTAAATAAAGGTTAAATAAAATGTAAAAAATGACAGTTACGTGTCTGACTCCTCTGACTTCAATGTCAACCGTTTGAATTGAGCTGATTAGTTTGGGAACTGTCAGTGTTGGAGAGGACAGCATTATATCAAGAGCAGTCATTTTTTCCTCCTCTCTCCATCTTTCTCAGTCTGTTTTTTCATGGCATGTTCCCAATGAGTCTCCATGGTAACATTGACCATGTATGCAAATGGAGCTTTAGTAGATTACCAGGCTTTCAGGTGACATTAGGATCTATTTAACATGGAAGGTAGGCTACAGACTGTGTGGGGGAAGAGTCACAGCCAGAGTCACAGCCATGTAGCATGTTGCTCACACTAACCCACCCATGTCACTCTGGTATTTTCCTGTCAAAAGGAGATTCAATTGACCCGTGTTATCTCTGATTATTGCCACGGTACACCTCCTACTGCTATCACCATTTTGGATCAGCAGGAGATCAAAAATCAATTAGCCATCGCTGGGTAAATGGTTGGAGTTTGAATTTCTCTCCAAGCTTCTCAAGGCAAGTGTTGTGGTTTATGTCTTCCATTATCATAACACTGTATTGGCCAACTCATATCTTAACCTAGCAGAACCTAATTCCCTCACTCAGTTTCAGAGAGACACTAGTAAACTAAAGGTGCCATTTTCGAAAACACAGAGTTGCTACACCACTAAATGAATGTGTTTCCATTTAATCCAGTCAGCCTCGATGGAAGTTAGGGATGATTTAACTCATGGCACCATCACCTTTCTTAGTAGGAATCTGGGAAGTTTTATTTGTTAAAGTGACATCTCTTACCTGTCCTGGTATATAGAGAAGCATCCTTTCATCTCTCTTCCACAGAGTCTGTAGGGTCAGGGCAGAGGTAACCTCTTAGTTCCTGAATAGTGAAAGCCTTTTATTGTAAAGCTGCTCTTCTCCAATGAGACCTCCTAAGGAGCTAAGACTCTGTGAGATCTACCCTAGTCCTTTGTGTGGCATTCTAGGTTTGATGGCAGGAAGGCCAAAGAGTGCAGAGGAGACGGCGCTTTGTCCCCATAGATGACTAAATAATGGCTACCCTGCAATGAAAGAGAGACAGACACGAGAGGCAGAAAAACCTTGGTGCAATAGTACTGAGAATCCTTGATGCATTTTTCACAGAATGTAGTGTGTGTGTGTGTGTGTGTGTGTGTGTGTGTGTGTGTGTGTGTGTGTGTGTGTGTGTGTGTGTGTTTTCTCGGTAGACTCAGTGAAATACCTGAAATGTGTGTGTGTGCATACAGTATGTGCGTGCTTCACTGTCACTGTTCTCATTACTATACATTCATGCTCTATAAAAAAGAAAAAATTTCAACCTTGACATTCCCTCCACTCTGCTGTAACAGCTAATGATGGCTTGCAGGATGTGTCCTATATTGTATTAGAGATGCCAATAATTACTGACGTATAAACATACGTAGAGCTGTTAACCAGGTGTTAAGCAGAGAAGCTGATGAAATGCCTCCAAATGAACAGAGGCACACTAAAATAAGCGAAGGTGACTCACTAACGTCATTCATAAGCATTCATTTCCTATTCTGCAAAAGCATACACTGCTCTCTTGTTTCTATCAGTCACTCAATGTGGAAGAAGGAACTTCCTTTTTCATTGAGTGACTGATAGAAACAAGAGAGTAGCCATTTATTTGAATACTGTGTAATAATAATGACGGTAATGATAGTAGTAATAATAATAATAATAATAGTAATAGACAGAGTTTCCTAGATTTTATGTGTGAGGAGCTATACCAGGAATCAACCTCTGCATTAACTGGCTACTCCATAATACAGTAGTAGAACCAGGGGGGAAGAGACGGAGCGAGAGGCTTGACTCTGCCCCAAAATCTGTCCACAAGTAGGGATTTTTTTAATGGATGTCGAATTTCGTCAACAAATTTTTTTAAATTCTAATTTGCTACGGGAGGCTTATTTGATCTAATAGACGTTTTGTAATGTTTAGGTTGTTACGAATGTTCTGATATAAGTGAACACACGTGGCATTCCTGCAACTTTGAGAAAAATTATTTTATTTCTGAGTTATGCCTGTTGGTTAGAATGTTCCCGCCTGACCCCGCCTCCTCCTGTCTGCAGTCCGCTTTGCGGACATTTATTCACATTTTTAAAGCGGTCAGTACAGTATCTTGTCAGAATATAGATCATCTTTGGTAGAATTAACATGAGCTGTATCACAGAAAAGGAAGTGATAAGTAATTCAGTATCTTTTGCTGCGGCCATGTTGACCTACTCTGTGTGTGCTTGCTCCCACTAGTGGTACCCTGAGGTACGACACCACTGCCCCTCCACACCCATCATCCTCGTGGGCACCAAGCTGGATCTGAGGGACGAGAAGGAAACCATTGAGAAGCTGAAGGAGAAGAAGCTAGCGCCCATCACCTACCCACAAGGCTTAGCACTAGCCAAAGAGATAGGTATGTGGGTCTCTGGGATCCTGAATTAGTGATCGTGCATCAGAGATCTACCATGATTGGTATACAGTGGTCACTCTGGGTTTGTGATTGGATATGACTGAATCAGCGATTGATTGATTATCTGTCATTTTAATGATTGTTGTTCACAGAGCTGTACAGTATCATGGAACACTTTGTATTCTGCTCTTAGTCCTTATAATACATAGTTGTTGAGATTTCATGTCGCCCAAGCTTCACATTCTTGGAATCATCGCCCGCCAGCCGTGCATTATGCCAGATAAACAGTCTATCCTCTTCATGTCCCTCATACATCTATTGTGTGTTTTCTGGGTAGACTCGGTGAAGTACCTGGAATGCTCTGCCCTGACCCAGCGGGGGCTGAAGACGGTCTTTGACGAGGCCATCCGAGCGGTGCTGTGCCCCCAGCCCACCAAGGTGAAGAAACGACCCTGTCTACTCATCTGATCTCAGACCTGTGGATAGACCAAGAGGGAAGAGCTCAGGAATCACACAACAGCAAATGTTGATTTTAGTTAAATACAAAGTTTGGCAGTTTTACAAAGTGGTCTAATGTTCAGATGAGTCAACATATGTAGTGTTGAGTCTTGCCATCTGTATTGTATAACCAGCTATAATTACAGTATATAGTGTATGCCTCAATCCCAAATAAATGGAAGATAGTTGGACCGTCGGATTGTACCATTACAGATGGTGCCGACCTTTCCCACTGATTGGGGATTGAGGCATATAGCTGGATCTACGATTCTTCTCAATGTTAGACCACTGTTCAGGTCTGAAAACAACCATCAGACTTTCTGCTGCATCAATATAAATGTCCTTAATATTTTCAAGACAAATCCTGGATATGTACACATGGATAAGTGTTTTAGATTCATATATTGGTATTTGGTTTTGGTTTCTGACTCATTTTCTTATACACTTCTTCTATATGGTTAGTTAATGCAGTGACTGGTCCTTAATGTACAAGAAAGACACTGAAAATACATAGACCAAACATTAGTGTGTATAGTCAGAAATGTATTGCACCATCCTAATATAAGAAACTTTCTAAAATTATCATGTTGTTTACTCTATAAAATGTATTTTTCATATTTTGACATGATACAGCATTCTACTATATTCCTAAGGTACCATATTACATTTCTCTCTATTACAATTTAATTTAACACAAAAAAACATATGAGTGTGTGTGTGTTTGTGTGTCCCCTTGCCCTTAGAACAGCCTCAATTCGCTGGGGCATGGACTCCACAAAGTATCGGAAGCGAACCACAGGGATGCTGGCCCATGTTGACTCTAATGCTTCCCACAGTTTTGTCAAGTTGGCTGGATATCCTTTGGGTGGTGGACCATTCTTGATGCACATGAGAAACTGTTGAGCGTGAAAAACCCAGCAGCGTTGCAGTTCTTGACACAAACCGGTGCGCCTGGCACCTGCTACCATACCCCGTTCAAAGGCGCTAACATTTTTTGTCTTGCCCATTCCCCCTCTGAATGGCACACATGTACAATCCATGTCTCAATTGTCTCAAGGCTTAAAAAATCCTTATTTAACCTGTCTCCTCCCCTTCATTTACACTGTTTGAAGTGGATTTAACAAGTGATATTAATAAGGGATCATACCTTTCACCTGGTAATTCTATGTCAAAAATGTTTTGTATACTCAGTGATAAGTACAGCATGTCAGCTTTTATTTGAGGGTATTTTCATACATACATTACCTGTTTTGCCATTTGGAAATGAAAGCACTTTATGTTTCTCGTCCCCCCATTTGAAGAAATCAGAAGTATTTGGACTTAAGTCAAAAGTTTAGCATTTTCCTTACACACAATGACTACATCAAGCTTGTGACTTTTCAAATATGTTGGGTGCTGGCCTCCCGAGTGGCACTGCACTCAAAGGCACTACATCCCAGTGCTTGAGGCGTCACTACAGACCCGGGTTTGACCCCGGGCTGTGTGGCAGCCAGCTGCGACCGGGAGACCCATGAGGTGGCGCACAATTGTCCCAGTGTCGTCCGGGTTACGGCAGGGTTTGGCCGGACGGGATGTCCTTGTCCCAATGTGCTTTAGCGACTCCTGTGGTGGGTCGGGCGCATGCACACTGACACGGTCACCAGTTGTACGGTGTTTCCTCCGACACATTGGTACGGCTGGCTTCCAGGTTAAGCAAGCAGTGTGTCAAGAAGCAGTGCAGCTTGGCAGGGTTGTGTTTCGGAGGATGCATGGTTCCGTACGTGAGTTGCGGTGATGTGATAAGACTGTAACTAACAATTGGATATCATGAAATTGGGGAGGAAAAGGGGTAAAAAGTTTTTAAAAGTTATAAATTGTTGGGTGCTTTTGTGGTTAGTTTTGGTTGTGTTTCTGATTATGTTTTGGAACTGTGTCTTGTGCCAATATGTTTCATGTGGATGCTACCATGATTATTGCTAATCATTAATTAATCGTGAATAATGATATGGGGCACAAAGATCATACTGCCCCCCCCCCCCCACCCCCCCCCCCCACCCCAACAAAAATGGCATTATGAGTCATTCATGATTTGTCTTAATCATGGCATTATCAGGATTAATTTAGAAGTGTTCAGAAACATCTAATCAAGGAATACTGTATGGGACCAAAGCAAGGAATATGGGACCAAATACTAAACTTTTGACTATTTGAATACACTATAAGTGAATTTGTCCAAATACTACTGACTTATTCTCATGGGGGGGAGTAGATACATATAGTGTTTTCATTTCTAAACGGTAGAACAGATAGGAATATGTATGAGTATACCCTCAAATTAAAGGTGACATGCTGTACTTTCGCCTCATATGAAACATTTAATCTCAAATCCAAAATTCTGGAGTATAGAGCCAAATAAAAATGTTTAACTGTCCAAATACATATGGAGGGGAGTGTGTATACCAGTATACAAGTTCTACTGGGGCCTATTTTTACAACAGCTACCTAGACATCATCTCCCCTCCAGGGCTACAGCATAGAACTGTGATGTGTCAGAAACCGACATGTACTACCACAGAAATACACTCTGTCTTAAAATAAACTCGTATTTTCTCTAGTAGCCTCGTGTATTGATTCCAACCGCAGGCATCACTCTCTCATGTTGCCTGTAAGGGAATAGAGGAGTTGCAGAGAGGCAGGATGGAGAGGTTTATTCCTCTGACTCATGACAGGCATGTCTGCTGAATCCTTTGATCCATCCTTCTGGCAACTACACTCTGAGCAAACAGGCATCTCACAATCAAAAGTTTGATACAAAATAGGAAATGGCTTTGGCAATTCATAATTTTCACACATACAGTTAAGGGTTTATTCAAACACCCATGTTATGTACGGATGCTTTGGCTGTTCTCTCCTCAGGTACAGCACATTAGGTTACAACACAGTGTGTGACTGGATGCTGCTGGAACAGTTGTTTCAGTATTCAAACATGAGCTCTGTGTGGAGTCCTAATGATAAAGGCTGTCATTGAATCACTACTCGAAAGCCTGCTGTGACTGTGTTGCTTTTAGCCAAAGATGTAGACCAGTTAAGCTGATTTGGATGGTGATTAAGTTTCAAATCAAATGTTGTTATTGTAACTGTGAAGACACAGCTCAGCCTCTAGGTCCTTGTGAGACCAGCTCTGATCTGCCACATGTGTGTCTCTGTGTGACTGCCTGGTAAAGAAACTTATATCAGACACCCTCCCATGGACATCAAAGGGTGTTAAGTGGAAGTAAACGCTGCTGTCAATAAGTTCACAGCTCCAGCTCTCAGCCACATCAGGATGTGTTTGATTGAGCCCTGGAGTTAGATGAAGATACATTGAAGCAGATGTTATTGTGGGTGTAGTGAAATACTTGTGTTCCTAGCTCCAACAGTGCAGTAGTATCAACAATTCACAACAATTCACACAAATCTAAAAGTAAAAATATATAAATAGGACGAGCAATGTCGGAGTGGCATTGACTAAAATACAGTAGAATAGAATACAGTATATACATATGAGATGAGTAAAGCGGTATGTAAACATTATTAAAGTGAATAGTGTTCCATTATTAAAGTGGCCAGTGATTTCAAGTCTATGTATATAGGCAGCAGCCTCTAATGTGCTAGTGACTGCTATTTAACAGTCTGATGGCCTTGAGATAGAAGCTGTTTTTCAGTCTCTAAGGCCCAGCTTTGACGCACCTGTACTGACCTCGCATTCTGGATGGTAGCGGGGTGAACAGGACGTGGCTTGGGTGGTCGGTGTCCTTGATGATCTTTTTGGCCTTCCTGTGACATTGGGTGCTGTAGGTGTCCAGTACTCTGGCCAGAGGAGTTTTGGATCAGATCCAAAACTGTCCGATATGCTGTATCTTTCCTCCTGAACAGAATTCAGATTAGCCTATCAGAGGACTCATAATGTTGAAGACTGCTGGTTATGTAAAATACCTTGGGGAAACAGAACATAATATTCACCCATACAAAATGGTTGAATGTACTGTACTGTAGCTTCATTCACTGTAATTTCGTTGTTGTGTTTCCAGTTGTCTGAGGGGACAATGTGTGAAGGTCATCTCACACATTCAACATAATAGCGTACTGATTTCCCACATGACAGCTTTTGAATCATTGCTATGGCAACATTTGACAGACACTCTTCCACAAAAACTGTACATGATGCCTCCTGGCCTGGTCTCGCAACATGGGGGTCTCAATGCTACCTATCCCTGTCTCCCTGCAGTTTCCTCTGGCACATATCCTGTACTGAATACTGAAACAACATGCTCTATTCGAAATACAATAGGCAGAATCAAAGGTAGTAACAAAAATAGTGTTAGTCCATATCTCTTAACAGCATAGACACTATGTTTCATACTGAATAATTCATATAATATATTATCTCATCATTACACTATTGGTATAATACACAATCAAATCATTATTTCAATCTCTATTTGAGATATGGTTTGAGATTCACTCTTCAACTGTGGCACTCTCTCGGCACGACAGTACCCAAATCTTCTTCTTTCATCCTTGTTCTATTGAAGCCTTCAAACTCTAGTGTGTGGAATCTCTCTCTTTCCTAACAGGCTGAGGGGGAGTGAATGAGGATATTCGTTAATTCATTTTCCCTCCTTCTTTTCCTGACCCAGGATGACCTTGTACAACCTTTCCTCGGAGACGTCATTATTACATAACCACAACAGAAACCTAGTATGTAGGCAACTCTTCCCTCCAATACGGCTCAATCTCTGACTAAAATATGTGTGTGTGGTATTAACATAGGGGCATGGGTCTAAGCAGATTATGTGTGTTTCCAGCATTAGTTTAACCAGAAGAGGCGTATTAAATGACGAGCTCCATACTTCCAGCCCTCAATCTCCCTTTCTGTCCTTCTGTTGCTGGGTTCTGGTACTGACCCTGTGGCGAGCTGGTGCAGGGCCACATGATCCTCTCTGGCACTCCACTGAAGATGCTGCTATGTCATATTGGAAATAGTAATTGCTTGAATAGCAGAAGTAGTTGAGAGAATGAGAGGAGGCTAGTCTCTCTCATTAAGAGGAGTGTGGGCACCTGCATCTCACTCTCATTTGAAGGATGAAAGAGAGCATTGCCAAGCATTCAGAACAACCCACCACCAAACATGAATACACACATAGATACAAACTGTTTGTAGTCTTTTCTTTATAGATTTAGATGAGTCTTGGATAAAAGACTAAGCAAGGCTGTTTGAGGATGAGATAACGAGAGGTACATTTCATTTCAATGATGAGAGCGGGGCATTGCCTTCAGGCTAACTTGAAGCTGGACTCGCTGGTCACCATTGGACAGTTTAGATACATTTTGAGGGAGATATGTGATAGTTGTGCTTGTTTTGATTAATCTTGTTGTACTGTATGTATTGTGTTGATGTTATTTTGCTTTATGTTGTATTGAATTGTGTGTTCATGTTCACAGGGCTCCCTTGAGAATGAGACCCTGGTCTCAATGGTGAACCACCCCTAAAAGTTCAATAAAACAAATTATAAAAATAAATGAGGTGAGAGCACTTAACTAGAAATCTTCTTGGAAAAAGTACCATACACATACAGTATGTTTCATGTTTTTTAGTACCAAATCCGTAAACATGGGCACCCTCATAGATATTATCCTGGCCAACTTGCCCTCCAAACACACCTCTGCTGTTTTCAATCAGGATCTCAGAGTTCACTGCCTCATTCATTGCCTGCATCCATTACGGGTCCGCGGTCAAACGACCACCCCTCATCACGGTCAAACGCTCCCTAAAACACTTCTGCGAGCAGGCCTTTCTAATCGACCTGGCCTGGGTATCCTGGAAGGATTTTGACCTCATCCCGTCAGTAGAGGATACCTGGTCGTTCTTTAAAAGTAATTTCCTCACCACCTTAAATAAGCATGCCCCTTTCAAAAAATGTAGAACTATGAACCGATATAGCCCTTGGTTCACTCCAGACCTGACTGCCCTCGACCAGCACAAAAACATCCTGTGGCGAACTGCACTTGCATTGAATAGTCCACGCGATATGCAACTTTTCAGGGAAGTCAGGAACCAATACACACAGTCAGTCAGGAAAGCAAAGGCTAGCTTTTTCAAACAGAAATTTGCGTCCTGTAGCTCTAACTCCAAAAAGTTTGGGACACTGTAAAGTCCATGGAGAATAAGAGCACCTCCTCCCAGCTGTCCACTGCACTGAGGATAGGAAACACTGTCACCACCGATAAATCCATGAAAATCAAGAATTTCAATAAGCATTTCTCTAGGGCTGGCCATGCTTTCCTCCTGGCTACCCCAACCCCTGCCAACAGCTCCGCACCCTCCGCAGTTACTTGCCCAAGCCACCCCAGCGTCTGCTTCACCCAAATCCAGATAGCAGATGTTCTGAAAGAGCTGCAAAACCTGGACCCGTACAAATCAGCTGGGCTAGACAATCTGGACCCTCTCTTTCTAAAATTATTCGCCGCCATTGTTGCAACCTCTTTTACCAGTCTCTTTCATATAGTCCGAGATCCCTAAAGATTGGAAAGCTGCCGCGGTCATCCCCCTCGTCAAAGGAGGTGACACTCTAGACCCAAACTGTTTTAGACCTATATCCATCCTGCCCTGCCTTTCTAAAGTCTTCGAAAGCCAAGTTAATAAACTTGACCATTTCGAATCCCACCGTACCGTCTCCGCTGTGCAATCCGGTTTCCGAGCTGGTCACGGGTGCACCTCAGCCACGCTCAAAGTATTAAACGATATCATAAC